>NC_136919.1:47197852-47419468 GCF_949752795.1 Hyperoodon ampullatus | reverse complement strand
CCTGGTGCCTATTAGCAATGAGATGAATGAGCTGGAAACCAAGGGAGGGAAACCTGGATCATCCTATTTTTCTACCAGATAAGGAGCACTGATCCTAGACTTTTGAACAGAAAATGATTTTCCAGATCCTTCTCATCCAAATATAACAGGTAGATATCATTTCATGTTTTTACTCCTATGGAAGGAAGATATAGAGGCAAAA
The DNA here is from genome assembly GCF_949752795.1 of Hyperoodon ampullatus. Lineage (NCBI taxonomy): Eukaryota > Metazoa > Chordata > Mammalia > Artiodactyla > Ziphiidae > Hyperoodon > Hyperoodon ampullatus. Next base: position 47,419,266 of record NC_136919.1, on the reverse strand, counting down.
GCAGTCAGGTAAGAAAAGTCATTTACTCACAAAGACAGTTTATGAGGGAGCCAGATTTCAGAAAAACTGGCTCATTAAATTACTTACTTTTCATCTGCAAAATTACCAAGTTATCAAATTTACAGTTAGTCTGTTCATGGTAGAAAAAAGAGCAATGTTCTAACAATTATCATATCCAAGAAGATCCTGACCTAGTCTCCAGTATCAACATTACAAAAATCAGGGATAAAAATGCTTTTGTTAGGAAGTCAGTAACTTAGGAGAACACTTACGATTTCATTTATTTTGTGACTAGAATTAAACATAGTGACTGTTCATTTGGTTTGTCTCATGGCTGGAAGTTTCGTTGCTTTGTTTTTGTTTCTTCCTTTGTTTGTTTGTTTTCCTAATTGTGGAATGTGATATGAACCTTTACCTATAACTGAGACCTACCAAGTGGTCAATTTGGCTTTCACACTCCAACCTATTGATAGAGGCTGTGGAAGCTTGAAGAATTCTGAGAAAACTCATCTGGGCTCAGTATAAGATGTCATGTTTGAACAGTAATTTCTGCCATGAGCATGGAAAGAGAGTGGAACCATTTGTGTCAGACACTGCTTATTGTTTGTTTGTTTGTTTGTTTTAAACTTCTGTGTAATTTGAATGCCCTCCCTTTAGATAGAAATGAACTAAGACAGGAGAGAAGCAACCTGGTAAAAGTCACACCTAGTATAACTGACTGGAAACCAGGTATTCTAACAAGGAGTCCAGCAAACATGGTGGGGGAAGGGAGCGCAGAGCAAGCAAGAATATTTGTTGTGAATGAATTCTCTTTCCATTTCACCAAGCTGTATACACTCTAAGAATTAAAATCACCATATTGCACTCTGGAGCTTATCCATTCAGGGTAATTACACCTTCTCCACAGTAATGGTTTCTTTTTCAATGTGGAGAGAATTAATTCTTTTAACTATCAAGTTGAATAATCCTTGTATGCAATGTAATCACTGAGTGTTCTTTATATGGTGGCACTCAATTGGCTTGCGAGAAATCTCAGTGTGACCCTCTGGCCCAATGGTAACCAGCACAATGCATTAATTATGTAGGGTGAAAATTGCATGTTAATTATATGGTTCCAAAGAATGAAGATTACCATTTCTGCCCAACTTCTTTCGTAAAGGGTCATTTCTTTACTTCAAAATTTTGATTTTTTACTTTCTATTTGGTTCCCTAGTAGTTCTTTTCCACATAATGAATACTTAGCTTAGCCAAGATTTTTTTCTAGTTTTGCTTTAAAATGCACTGGTTTTCATGAAAATTCACTCAAATAATGTGCTCCTTGCATCTTTTCCTCAGGGATGAATTGTCTTTTTCAGATAACCTGACAAACCTAGGGCTTCTTACTCAGCTCCAGTCCCATCATGTAGCAGTGGAAAGGGTCCAAAATCAATGTTTTATAAATTCTTGCCTAATAGGCTGGTGCTGTCATTCACTTCTTCTTTACGAAAGTACATCCACAGATGGCACATCCCACAACAAGGAGGGCCTTGAGACAAGAGGGCCAACAATAAGTGGCAGTTTATTGTAGTGTGCTCAAAAAAAGAGTGCACCTGAACATCCTCTGCATGAGGTAACTCCATTTTAAAATATTATACTATAAGATTTAATGACTGTCAAGCCTAACCCTTTTTGCACATTAATAATTAAACATTAAATAATAATTGGATTCCGAAGAAAGTCACTTAAAAAATACACACAATTAGTCTTGAAAGGGGTTAAGAATCTCATCAGAAGAATAATAAGCAGAAACTGAGTGGAAATAGGAGAAAAAGTAGCTTGGAAAGTAGTTATATTGACTCTGCAAGAGAAGAGAACTCAGTGGAGTTTCTTTATAGACAGCTAATTAAAGTCCATTGACAACATTGTTGATATTAAAGTGAGCATGCAAAGAAGGAATACAAAACAGGTTTAAAGTTTACTATTTTTTCCCTTTAAAAATGCATAAGAAATTAAGGTAGCTTTTTACTGTGTTGCTAATACCCATACTATTAAAAAAAAATGCAATATAACACTGGGAGAAAATTTTGTCTCGGTCTTAACATTTGAGATCTATACTTGAATGTTTCACCAAAAGGTCTAGCATTTTAGTGAGCTTTATAAGATCCTAGAAGAATGTATCAGAAAAAAAAATCCTTCTGCATCTATACCCTAATTCTAAAACCACTGAAAAACATATTGCTCATTGAGCTTTTCTTTAACTATTAAAATACATACATTTGAATTTATGGAAAAGACAGCATTATGAGAACAAAACTGTAATTCTTAATCCCTCCCTACAAATGACTAAAATGAACAAAGGGATATTAAGATGAAAATTATCTACTTGTTCACAATGATCAATGCATTCTGTGATAGTTACATCAAAAAGCTAAAGGGTAAATTCTGCTACACAAACTGGAATTACTTACTTTAAAATAGGTCAAAAAGGAAATTATGTTATCTTAGTCAATGCCAAAATCATCCTAGAAAATTTAATCCCTATTCTGTACAGAATAGAAATAGTCAGATATTCTTTAACATAACAAAAATTGACTGTCATCATATTTAATGAAGAAATTCTTAAAGCATTTTAGCCAAATTTAGGAAAACAAAACAAAAAACACAATTATTAGTAAATATTGTTGATAATATTAGCTTAAACAAGAAAATAAAAAGTTATAAATTGGGGGGAAATGAGATATTTATTTGCAGAAGATATGATTAACTATAAAATCTAAGAGAGATCACTAAAAAAGAAAAAAAGAAAAAAAACTATTAGAACTAAAGAGAATGTTTCATAAACACCTGGTCCAAAAGAAATATACAAAAAAAAAAAAAAAAAAAAAATGTGGGGGCCTCGCTGGTGGCGCAGTGGTTGAGAGTCCGCCTGCCGATGCAGGGGATACGGGTTCGTGCCCCAGTCTGGGAGGATCCCATATGCTGCGGAGCGGCTGGGCCCGTGAGCCATGGCTGCTGAGCCTGCACATCCGGAGCCTGTGCTCTGCAACGGGAGAGGCCACAACAGTGAGAGGCCCGCGTACCACAAAAAAAAAAAAAAAAAAAGAAATATACAGATCAAGTAGCTCTGATATATGAGTCATACCTATTTGTTTCATTCCAGCTTTATCAAACAGTCCTGCACTGGGAACTATAGAAAACTCCTAGGTAGCAGTGAGTAGTAGAATTACAAAACCCACTGTGCTGGGGAGAAGGACTAGAAAATGAGAATTTATGGGGTGAGAAGGATATTTACACTTCACACATGCTTTTCATTTACAACCAACCCTTGAAAAACACAAGTTTGAACTGCACAGGTCCACTTATACATAGATTTTTTTCAATAGTAAATATTACATTATTACATAATCCGAGGTTGTTTAAAGTTGTGGATATTGAGAGGAGGGCCAACCATAAATAATATCTGGATTTTCCACTGCTTACAGGGTCAGCGGCCCTAACCCCTGAGTTTTTCAAGGGTCAGCTATATTTAAGTATTTACTGTGTGTAAAGACTGAAAACATTTTCATTCAAGTATTGCTTTCTATTCACAAAGGGAAATATGTTTAATATAAAAATGTTTATTACTAGCTAGATGCATTACTTAATTCCCACAGTTGCCTACCCTTACCCCTCTTCACTTCCACTATATTTATGAATATAACTGCACTGTAAGAAGCCATTCCACAACACTGTGGCTTAACGTACCACTTGGTATATTATGATTCCCTGGGGAATAAAAATTATAATTTGAAAAATACAGCTCTAATTTAATTTCAACATGGCAGTTCCCTAATTCAAGGGCATTTATTGAAATATATAATTGAATCTTTATAGAATCCCAAGTTTAACTGAAATGGACATGGTTCTAGTCATCTGCATGCTAGTCTTCATTTGAGGGAGAAAATAAAGGTATTTTTGTTCAATGTAGAAGCCAGTTTAGGAACTTTGAACCAGCCTATTGAAAAAAAGGGATAAAGAGTCTTTTAAAAAATCCAGACAATTATTTCTTCAATTAATACCTGTCAGTATTAGACAGAGCACCTTCTAAATGCATAATTTAGTTTCATTGATGCCTTTCTTGGAAGCACAGCCTTGTATAGTATGTAATTTGTTTGTCAACTTCTTTACAGGGCCAAAGATTAAAATTTTTTTTAAGTTTAAATATTTTCTTCTTGTTCTACCATGGAGTAAAACATTATAAAATTATAACAATTTGGTCTGCAACAGCATTTGGAAGACCAGAGTTTAGAATTCTCATAACCAGAAAGAAATGTTCTTTTGGCTATAGTGTCTAAATGTTATAATGGCAAGAATAATATAAATTAAAAAACTAAGATATGTGTACTTTTCGACAATAGTGGTCAGAGGATTTAATATACCTTTCTAACTCTTTGAGGGATAAAGCATTAAGGCTATGAGGATATGGATGACAAATACAAATCCAGCCAAAAAACTCTATGAAACATTATAAATCGCAAGGAGATTTGGAAAGTTATTTTCTAATGCCCGTGGCGCATTTATAAAAAGCAATCACGTATTAGGCAAGTATAAGGCAGATAACACCCTCAGTGATTCCTCCAAAGCAAGTATTAAAGACTAAGGTGAATGCAATGACATTAACCTATTTATTTATTTATTTATTTACAAAATTAAAAAATACTCAACCATTTCTATAAGAATCATTCTCCTACAAAACTCTTCGCTCTAAAAGAAATCAAAAGGGCAATCATAGAATTCTTAGAAATAAGATAAAGATAACATTACATATCAAAAATTATGGCTCCACCCTGAATAGCAAAAGCAATCCTAAGGAAGAAGAACAGAGCTGGAGGAACCAGGCTCCCTGACTTCAGACTATACTACAAAGCTACAGTAATCAAAACAGTATGGCACTGGCACAAAAACAGAAATATAGATCAATGGAACAGGATAGAAAGCCCAGAGATAAACCCATGCATCTATGGTCACCTAATCTATGATGAAGGAGGCAAGGATATACAATGGAGAAAAGATAGTCTCTTCAATAACTGGTGCTGGGAAAACTGGGCAGCTACATGTAAAAGAATGAAATTAGAACACTTCCTAACACCATACACAAAAATAAACTCAAAATGGATTAGAGACCTAAATGTAAGACTGGATACTATAAAACTCTTAGAGGAAAACATAGGAAGAACACTCTTTGACATAAATCACAGCAAGATCTTTTTTGACCCACCTCTTAGAGTAATGGAAATAAAAACAAAAATAAACAAATGGGACCTAATGAAACTTAAAAGCTTTTACACAGCAAAGGAAACTATAAACAAGATGAAAAGACAACCTTCAGAATGGGAGAAAATATTTGCAAACAAAGGAACTGACAAGGGACTAATTTCCAAAATATACAAGCAGCTCATGCAGCTCAATATCAAAAAACAAACAACCCAATCAAAAAATGGGCACAAGATCTAAACAAACATTTTTCCAAAGAAGACATACAGATAGCTAACAAACATTAAAAGATGCTCAACATTACTAATTATTAGAGAAATGCAAATCAAAACTACAATGAGGTATCAGCTCACATCAGTCAGAATGATAGGGTGTGGAGAAAAGGGAACCCTCTTACACTGTTGGTGGGAATGTAAACTGGTACAGCCACTACAGAGAACAGTACAGTGTTTCCTTAAAAAACTAAAAATAGAGCTACCATATGACAGCAATTCCACTCCTAGGCGTATATCCAGAGGAAACCAGAATTCAAAAGGATGCATGCACCCTGATGTTCACTGCAGCACTATTTACAATAGCCACAATATGGAAGCAACCTAAATGTCCATCGACAGAGGAATGGATAAAGAAGGTGTGCTACATATATACAATGGAATATTACTCAGCCATAAAAAGGAATGAAACAGTGTCATTTCCAGAGACATGGATGGACACAGAGACTGTTATACAGAGTGAAGTAAGTCAGAAAAAGAAAAACAGATATCATACAATAGCGCTTATATATGGAATCTAAAAAATGGTACAGATGAACTTATTTGCAAAGCAGAAATAATCACAGATGTAGAGAACAAACTTACAGTTACCGGGGGGGAAGAAGGGGTGGGATGAATTGGGATATTGGGATTGACATATATACACTTCTATGGAAAATAGATAACTAATGAGAACCTAATATATAGCACAGGGAACTCTACTCAGTGCTCTATGGTGACCTAAATGGGAAGAAAATCTAAAAAAGACTGGATATATTTATACGTATAACTGATTCACTTTGCTGCACAGCAGAAACTTACAACACTGTAAAGCAACTGTACTCCAATAAAAATTTAAAAAAATATGGCTCCAGTGAAGGTAAAAATTAGTGGAAAGAAAAGCAGATCATAAGTCCACTATTAGCAAGGAAAAAGATAATCATTATTAGCAATTAAAGAAAATTTTAAGTAGGAACAAAGTCTTCAAGTGAGGCTGGGACTTCCCTGGTGGTGCAGTGGTTAAAAATCTGCCTGCCAATGCAGGGAACACATGTTCAATCCCTGGTCCAGGAAGACCGCACATGCTGCGGAGCGACTAAGCCCGTGTGCCACAACTACTGAGCCTGCACTGTAGAGCCCACGAGCCACAAATACTGAGCCTGCGCACCACACTACTGAAGTCCATGTGCTCTAGAGCCTATGTGCTGTAACTACTGAGCCCACGTGCTGCAACTACTGAAGCCCACGCTCCTAGAGCCCATGCTCCACAACAAGAGAAGCCACCGCAATGAGAAGCCCACACACCACAACGAAGAGTAGCTCCCGCTCGCCACAAATAGAGAAAGCCCGTGCGCAGCAATAAAGACCCAATGCAGCCACAAATAAAAAAAATTTTTTTTAAAAGATAAAGTGCGGCTGATGAATTTGAAAAGAGAAAATTAATATAGTTGATTTTCTCCCATCCACATACCAAACATGTCACTGGGCCAAATGACTTCAAAGACCATACTTTTAAGAGCTTCATTACACCTCCTCCAGCACAAAAAGAAAAAAAAAAAAAGACCACATGTATACTGAAAACACTGATGAATAAAGCAAAATATTTAAATATTTGAAAAAAAAGAATATACTCTCTATCACAACATAGAGAGAAATTCCAGATAGAGATAGATATAGATATGGATACAGACATAGCTATAGATACAGTATAAAGTAAAATTTGCATGATTTAAAATGAGTGAAACTTTCTTAAGAAAGGAAAATAATTCAGTCTTAAATGAAAAAATGGAAATATCTTCTTATATAAAATACAAAATCTTACATTGCAGAAGACACCAAACATTAAAAAAAATGACTTAAAAAAAAAGAGCTAATATGGTGGAGAAAATTTTAACATGCATATAGACAAAGAGTTAATATTCTTCTTCACCAAATTGCAAATTCATAGTAAAAATATAAACCAAGAAAAAAAGTGGGTAAAACACATTCATGTAAGGGGAAATAAAAATGGACAATCAGTGTTTGAAAAAAGTTTTAGGCTTGCTGCCAATTAGGAAAATGCAAGTTACAAAATAATTCAATTTTTACTGATCGAACTGGCAAAATTAAACAGTGTGGTAATATTAAGATTCAATGAGGATGTAAGGAAAATGGATACCCTCATACATTAACAGTCATAGTGTGAATTGAAATATATGCAAAACATACAGAAATGAAGACACAAGTAGGTGAAAGCATATGCGCAAGGATGCTTTTCACAACAATGTTTGTAGTAGCAAAAACTGGAAATTCCTATCAGTTGAGGGAATGTTAGATATATAAGGAGTAACACTGAGGAATGGCCAAAAGACAGCAATCATAAACCCATATATAAAATCTAAAATAGATGAGTGTTGCTGAACTTTGCTGTAATACAATTGAAAAATCACTCTCCAAAATAACATTCTTGGGAAATGCAAATAATCATTTCAAGAAGTAGACACCTAAGCAGATAAATATATATTAGGGAAAAAGGTGAGATTATCAAATAATTGCTTTTTAAAAGAAAATCTAAGTCCAGAGATTTGCATGAATGAATTTATCAAATTTTCAAGGAATAGATATTTCACATGGGATTTAAACTGTTCCAGGAATTAGTAAGCAATGAAATGTTTTCCTATTTTTTCTTCTTCTTTTCTCTCTCTCTCTCTCTCTCTCTATTTACTTATTTAGGTGAAATATACACAGAATAGTACATGAAGGCTAAACTATGAATATTTATTTTGTGAGCCCCTGTGTAACCACCATGCAATCACAGATGGAACATTTCCTGTATCCCTGATGACCTCTGCATGTGTCTTCCCCTCACTCCCTTCCCCCTGCAAATGAAGTAACCAGTATTATAACCCTCATTAACAACTTCCTTGGTTTTCTTTTTGGTTTTAAACCACAGGAGCATCCCCTGATGAGACAGTTTAGTTTTTCATGTTTTAAATTTCATATAGGGGTTGGAAAAAGATATTCCATACAAATGGAAAACAAAAGAAAGCTAGAGTAGCAATACTTATTTCAACATAAAATAGACTTTAAAATAAGGAATATTACAAGAGTCAAAGAAGAACACTACATAATGATCAAGGGATCAATCCAAGAAGAAGATATAACAATTATAAATATATATGCACCCATCATAGGAGCACCCCAATACATAAACCAAATGCTAACAGCTATAAAAGAGGAAACCAACAGTAACACAATAACAGTGCGGGACTTTAAAACCTCACTTACACCAATGGACAGATCATCCAGACTGAAAATTAATAAGGAAACATGAGCTTTAAATGACACAATTGACCAGATAGATTTAATTGATATTTACAGGACACGCCACAGGAAAACAGCAGATTACACTTTCTTTTCAATTGCACATGGAACATTCTCCAGGAAAGATCACATCTCGGGTCACAAATCAAACCTCGGTAAATGTAAGAAAACTGAAATCATATCAAGCATCTTTTCCGACCACAAGGCTATGAGATTAGAAATAAATTACAGGGGGCTTCCTTGGTGGTATAGTGGGTAAGAGTCCACCTGCCAATGCAGGGGACAAGGGTTCAAGCCCTGGTGCAGGAAGATCCCATGTGGTGGAGCTACTAAGCCCATGCACCACAACTGCCGGGCCTGTGCTCCAGAGACAATGAGCCACAACTACTGAGCCTGCATGCTGTAACTACTGAAGCCCACGTGCCTAGAGCCCATGCCCCAGAACAAGAGAAGCCACCGCAATGAGAAGCCCATGCGCCGCAATGAAGAGTAGCCCATGCTTGCCACAACTAGAGAAAGCCCTCAGGCAGCAACAAAGACCCAATGCAGCCAAAAATAAATAAAATAAATTTTAAAAAAAGGAAAGAAAGAAATTACAGGGAGAAAAACATAAAAAACACAAACACATGGAGGCTAAACAATACATTACTAAATAACCATGAGATCACTGAAGAAATCAAAGAGGAAATCAAAACATACCTAGAGGGTTTCCCTGGCGGCGCAGTGGTTGAGAGTCCGCCTGCCGATGCAGGGGACACAGGTTCGTGCCCTGGTCCGGGAGGATCCCACATGCCGCAGAGCGGCTAGGCCCGTGAGCCATGGCCGCTGAGCCTGCGGGTCCGGAGCCTGTGCTCTGCAATGGGAGAGGCCACAACAGTGAGAGGCCCACGTACCACACACACACACAAAAAATACCTAGAGAAAAATGACCACAAAAACACGATGATCCAAAACCTACGGGATGCAGCAAAAGCAGTTCTAAGAGGGAAGTTTATAGCAATACAATCCTACCTAAAGAAGAAAAATCTCAAATAAACAATCTAAAGGAACTAGAGAGAGAAGGACAAACAAAACCCAAAGTTAGTAAAAGGAAAGAAATAATAAAAATCAGAGCAGAAATAAATGAAATAGAAACAAAGAAAACAATTGCAAAGATCAATATAACTAAAAGCTGGTTCTTTGAGAAGACAGACAAAATTGATAAACCATTAGCCAGACTCATCAAGAAAAAGAGAAAGAGGACTCAAATCTATAAAATTAGAAATGAAAAAGGAGAACTTACAACGGACACCACAGAAATACGAAGTATCCTAAGAGACTACTACAAGCAACTCTCTGCCAATAGAATGGACAACCTGGAAGAAATGGACAAATTCTTAGAAAGATATAACCTTCCAAGACTGAACCAGGAAGAAATAGAAAATATTTCTATTTTCGGACCAATCACAAGAAATGAAATTGAAACTGTGATTAAAAATCTTCCAACAAACAGAAGTCCAGGACCAGATGCCTGCCCAGGTGAATTCTATCAAAAATTTAGAGAAGAGCTAACACCCATCCTTCTCCAACTCTTCCAAAAAATGGCAGAGGAAGAACCACCCCCAAACTTATTCTATGAGGCCACCATCACCCTGATACCAAAACCAGACATACTACAAAAACAGAAAATTACAGACCAATATCACTGATGAATATAGATGAAAAAATCCTCAACAAAAACTAGCAAACAGAATCCAACAACACATTAAAAGGATCATACACCATGATGAAGTGGGATTTACCCCAGGGAGGCAAGGATTCTTCAATATACACAAATCAATCAATGTGATACACCATATTAACAAACTGAAGAAGAAAAACCATATGGTCGTCTCAATAGATGCAGAAAAAGCTATTGAGAAAATTCAACACCCATTTATGATAAAAACTCTCCAGAAAGTGGGCATAGAGGGAACCTACCTCAACGTAATAAAGGCTATATACGACAAACCCACAGCAAACATCATTCTCAATGGTGAAAAAATGAAAGCATTTCCTCTAAGATCAGGAACAAGACAAGGATGTCCACTCTCACCACTATTATTCAACATAGTTTTGGAAGTCCTAGCCATGGCAATCAGAGAAGAAAAAGAAATAAAAGAATACAAATTTGAAAGGAAGATGTAAAACTGTCACTGTTTGCAGATGACATGATACTATACCTAGAGAATCCTAAAGATGCCACCAGAAAACTACTAAAGCTAACCAATGAATATGGCAAAGTTGCAGGATACAAAATTAATGAACAGAAATCTCTTGCATTCCTATAAACTAATGATGAAAAATCTGAAAGAGAAATTAAGGAAACTATCCCATTCACCATTGCAACAACAAAAAAATAAAATACCTAGGAATAAACCAACTAAGGAGGTAAAAGTCCTGTATTCAGAAAACTATAAGACACTGATGAAAGAAATCAAAGATGACACAAACACATGGAGAGATATACCATGTTCTTGGATTGGAAGAATCAACATTGTGAAAATAACTATACTACCCAAAGCAATTTACAGATTCAATGCAATCCCTAACAAACTACTGATGGCATTTTTCACAGAACTAGAACAAAAAAATCTTAAATTTGTATGGAAACACAAAAGACCCCAAATAGCCAAAGCAATCTTGAAGGAACAAAAACGGAGCTGGAGGAATCAGACTCCCTGACTTCAGATTATACTACAAAGCTACAGTAATCAAGACAATATGGTACTGGCACAGAAACAGAAATATAGATCAATGGAACAGGACAGAAAGCCCAGAGATTAAACCTACACACCTATGGTCAACTAATCTATAACAAAGGAGGCAAGGATATACAGTCAAAAAGACAGTCTCTTCAATAAGTGGTGCTGGGAAAACTGGACAGCTACATGTAAAAGAAAGAAATTAGAACACTCCCTAACACCATACACAAAAATAAACTCAAAATGGATTAGAGACCTAAATGTAAAACTGGACACTATAAAACTCTTAGAGGAAAACAAAGGAAGAACACTCTTTGACATAAATCACAGCAAGATCCTTTCTGACCCACCTTCTAGAGTAATGGAAATAAAAACAAAAATAAACAAATGGGACCTAATCAAACTTAAAAGCTTTTGCACAGCAAAGGAAACTATAAACAAGATGAAAAGACAACCCTCAGAATGGGAGAAAATATTTACAAACCAATTAATGGACAAAGAATTAATCTCCAAAATATATAAACAGCTCATGCAGCTCAGTATTAAAAAAACAAACAACCCAATCAAAAAATGGGCAGAGACCTAAATAGACATTTCTGCAAAGAAGACATACAGATGGCCAAGAGGCACATGAAAAGGTGCTCAACATCACCAATTATTAGAGAAATGCAAATCAAAACTACAATGAGGTATCACCTCACACAAGTTAGAATGGGCAACACAAACAACAAATGCTGGAGAGGGTGTGGAGAAAAAGGAACCCTCTTTCACTGTTGGTGGGAATGTAAATTGACACAGCCATTACGGAGAACCGTATGGAGGTTTCTTAAAAAACTAACAGTAAAATTACCATATGACTCAGCAATCCCACTACTGGGCATATACCCAGAGGAAACCATAATTCAAAAAGACACATGCACCCCAATGTTCATTGCAGCCCTATTTACAATAGGCAGGTCATGAAAGCAAATGCCCACTGACAGGCGAATGGATAGAGAAGATGTGGTACATATATACAATGGAATATTACTCAGTCATAAAAATGAACAAACTTGTGTCATTTGTAGAGATGTGGATGGACCTACAGACTGTCATACAGAGTGAAGTAAGTCAGAAAGAGAAAAACAAATATCGGATATTAACGCATATATGTGGAATCTAGAAAAACGGTACAGATAAACAGGTTTGCAAGGCAGAAACAGAGACAAAGATGTAGAGAACAAATGTATGAACACCAAGGGGGGAAAGCCGGGGGTGGGGAAATGGGGTGGTGGTGGGATGAATTGGGAGATTAGGATTTACATATATATATACTAATATGTATAAAATAACTAATAAAATCTGCTGTATTTAGAAAAACTTCATATAAATGTATGTATTCTTTAGTGGCTCGAGTCCTTTTTTCCATATTTTATTTGTAAAATTCATTTGTGTTGTTGCATGTTGCTCTAATGCTTCACTTTTATTGATTACTCCATTATATAAACGCCATTCTACGAAACTCTGCAAGTTAGTTATCCAGTTTACTATTGATGGATTTGAGTTGTTTTGAGTTTTTATTTATTTCAAAAAATGCTGCTGGGAACATCTCCATACATGTCTTCTAACACTTGGGCATATATTTCTCTAGGATGCACTCCCAGGAATAAAACTGCTAGGTTATAAGGTATGCATGTCATTAGATTTACTAGAAAATGCTAAACTGTTTTCCAAAGTTGTTACAGCAATTTGCACATTATATAGCAGCATATGTTAATTCCTATTGCTCTACATCCTCATTTTTAATGTTTGCCAATCTGGTGGTTATCATTTTAAATTGGATTTACTATTGAAGTTGAGTACTTTAACCTATTTTTATTGATCGTTTAGATTTACTCTTTTGTGAAGTACCCATTCAAATATTTGGTCCAGATTTCTATTGCTTTGTTCTTTTTTAAAAACATTGATGTGTAAATATTCCATATGCAAGTCTTTTATTGGTTATCTGTACTGTAAAATAGTCTCTCCCATTCTTTGGCTTATACCTCTTCATGATATTTTGTGACAATCAGAAACATTGAATTTTACTGTAGTTGGGTTTATCATTTTCCTTAATATATAGACATCTTTGTCTTATCTAAGATATCTTTCTATATCTCCAAGTTAATAAAGATATTCTTCTATATTATCTTCCAAAAGCCTATAGTTTGTATTGCCCATTTAGGTCTATATGCACCCACTGATTTTGTGTAGTCCAATATCATTTTTTTCCATATAGTTATCTAATTGCCCCAGCATCATTTATTAAAGACTCATGTTTATTAAGTATACATATATGCATGGATCTATTTCTTGCTCCTTTTTCTGATGTGTCTAGCTCTGTGCTAATAGTACACAGTCTTAATTACTACAACATTTTAATAAATGTTGAAAATTGATAGGGAAAGCCCTCCTACCTTGTGTAGGCTTTTTTGCACCTTTACACTGCCATATAAATTGGAATTTTGATTAGGATTGCAATAAACTTATAAATCAACTTGTGAAATGAAACACTTATTAATAACTTGCATCTAAGGTGTCTACCTCTTCTCTGAGGAATTATTTTCTGGGGGAAAAAATTGCTCTGTATTTAATCTTATACTTTAAAGACACTCCACCAAAAAGGTATGTCAATTTCCTTCTCAATATATTGCAAGTCCATGTTTCTTAGACTCATGATCCATCAAATGAACAGGTGGGACTTTACACAGCTATTCTAATATTGGCACTTTAACAATATTCATCATGTTTAAAGTGAATTATTTTTATGTAATAAGGCTTTTAGTGAAGTTTTCTTGATGGTTGATTTTGTGAAAAGAAACTGCTATGTGCCAAGTTATGCAGAATAAGTTTAGTGCTCTGTTCAGATATATATATATATATATTAGTATTACATAAAATTGAAAATTGACTGGAATAGTTACTTTGAAGGCTCAGAAAGCACATCTGAGTTAAGTGTTAAGTAATACAGGAATCTATAAGCTTTGTTAATATATTTTAACTTTTTGTTATAACTATAACATGCTCACAATACGTAATTTGGAAAGTATAGAGAAATAAGAAAAACAAATCAAAAATCACTCAAAATGATTTCAGCAGAACTGGCAGCTTAACATTATTATGAACTGAATTTCTTTCTTGGGTTTATATATCTCTGTCTCCTACAAGTCTATATACCTTAAAATCATATAAAAATAGTTATTTCACCAAAGATCCTTTCATAGTTTTGAGGACAATTTATTTCATATTTTCAAAGAACAGGCAATTTCAATTCTGTATAATTTTCTTTTGTGCACAGGAAAAGATGAAAGACTATTCAATCCATTTTCTGAAACTACAAAAACCTTGAAGCCAAAACACAGCAATCAGCAGAAATAAATAGATAAAACTCACTTAGGAATGTAGAAGGAAAATTTGTAAATAAAATACCAGAAAATAGATTTAAACAGCAAAAGACCTATGTACCATGATCAAGTAGAGTTCATCTCAGAGATGTGAGGATGGCTTAAAATTGGAAAACTTATAAATATATTTTGCAACAACACCAAGTCAAGTAGGAAAACAGAGGGACTGAGAAGGGAGGTCAGATATGCTATACCCGAATTCTAAACTGGGCTTTGGAATGATGAACAGAAGGCCAGACCCTTGTCCCAGAGGTGTCAAGAAACAGCCACGGGACTTCCCTGGTGGCACAGTGGTTAAGAATCCGCCTGCCAAGGCAGGGGACACGGGCTCGAGCCCTGGTCCGGGAAGATCCCACATGCCTCAGAGCAACTAAGCCCGTGCGCCACAACTACTTAGCCTGTACTCTAGAGCCCGTGAGCCACACTACTGAAGCCCGCATACCTAGAGCCCACGCTCCACAAGAGAAGCCACCGAAATGAGAAGCCTGCGCACCGCAACAAAGAGTAGCCCCCACTCGCCGCAACTACAGAAGGCCTGTGCACAGCAACAAAGACCCAACACAGCCAAACATAAATAAATAATTTTTTTTTTAAAAAAAGGTTAAAAAAAAAATAAACAGCCAGGAACTCACCAAATGGGTCTTCCTTGTTGAGTTGCCCTGGCTTTGTCTCCTCTGCACTTCCTACATACATTGCTGAACTCCAGAGATGATAAGATCAATGTTTTTAAAGCAGTTTGAACAAAGAGGGAATCCAAAGAAAATATTTTTAGGTAGATACCATGTATAAGTTACCTCCTCTTATTTAAGGATGAGTAAACAGAAAATGCAAAATGTTATAGTCTATGAGAAGAGATAAATGCAACAATCAAGTGTTAAAGGAATAACATAGTTTTATCATTTCTGTTTTATAATAGTTTTATAGTTTTATAATTTCTGTAATTTCATAGAAATTAGCATTAATTTCTATAATTAGAAATTATAGAAATAAGGGATCAAAGTGATGTTATAAGGTAAATGTGAAAAAATTAAAGCTGGTTTATAGGAGAATATAAATTTTAAAAGATTAGATAAGTATTAATTTGAATAACTCTTTAAATTGTGAAAGTAATTTAGAACACTATGAAGAAGAAAAAACTGAAAAACCAATTTAAATTTTATTATGAGATACATTTTTGGTATATGGTATTACAATATTTTAGCTATGTGGGTGTGAAGAAAGTATGACTGTATATGTAATGAATATAAATAAAACATATTTTCTTAATTCTCACATCTATATTCTAATATGCCACTTTATATAACCACTTAAAAATTCAATAACAGCTTTTTTAGGGGGAAAAAGGAATTTTAATGCAGAGAAAAAAACTTTGCTGAGAAAAACATTGAATACATTATTAATACATATTATAACATTTTCTTCTTTCATACCACAAAGTTTGAATTTAAACCTCCTTCACCCTCTGAGACTAAAAATTGTGTGAATCACTTTGGCCACAGACCATGGTGTAAGTATCACGAAAGCACACTGCTTTTCCTAATTCCTGACAGGTGCTTATCTTTTGAGGCCCTTTATGATCATTAATGCAATTCCAAGGAAAATCAAAGGTTATTGGAGCTTCAACTCCATTTCAAAATTCATTAAAGGCCTAGTTTTGTTTTGTTTAAACTGAATAACAGTACAGATTAAAAAACTTTCCTAGCAAGTCTGATGGAAAATTTTGACAGATGTTTGGCACCTGAGTGACATCTTTAAAAATTCCAGGATCCTTTTTTCCCCTAGTTTTATTGAGGTGTAATTGACAAAAACGTATAAAGTCTGTAAAGTGACCATTTGATATATGTAAACATCATGAAATGATTACCACAATCAAAATCAGGTTAATTAGCTTCACTTCACAGTTACCAGTGTGTGTGTGTGTGTGTGTGTGTGTGTTGAGAACACCTAAGATTATAGACTCTCTTAGCAAATTTCAAAGATCCTTTTTTTTAAAAATAAATTTATTTATTTATATATTTTTTATTTTTGCCTGCATTGGGTCTTCGTTGCTGTGCACGAGCTTTCTCTAGTTGTGGTGAGCAGGGGCTCCTCTTCGTTGCGGTGCGCGGGCTTCTCATTGTGGTGGCTTCTCTTGTTATGGAGCACGAGCTCTAGGCATGCGCGGGCTTCAGTAGTTGTGGCATGTGGGCTCAGTAATTGTGACTCGCAGGCTCTAGAGCGCAGGCTCAATAGTTGTGGCGCACGGGCTTAGTTGCTCCGCGGCATGTGGGTTCTTCCCGGACCAGGGCTCGAACCCATGTCCCCTGCATTGGCTGGCGGATTCTTAACCACTGAGCCACCAGGGAAGTCCCCAAAGACCCTTTTTGAAGTGGTGGTTTTACTCCTTAACTGTATAACTTTGTGTATGACAGGCTGTCTGCTGTATTAAAATAACTATTAATTTCAATGTCATCCCACTGTAATATTGTGGAAGATATATTTAGTAATAATTAAGATTCCATATTTAACTTATAAATACTTGAGATGCTACCAATGAACTTAACTGAAGTGATAATCAATCAACAAATTCTCCTTAGACACCATGAGTTTCCTGCATGAGCAGATAACAACAACCATGTCTCAATGCTCTCCCTTTCTCAATCAGAAAGGAGAAACACAGAGGTTGTACACACTTGAGTTGAGAAACTTTAACATTTATTCTGAAGGAAGGTATAACGTTTTCCCCAAACAAGAACCCATGTATAAGAAATGTACACAGGATTGAAGCTCACATGCCTAGCCCTTCTGACTTAGAAGGTAGAATTATTTATCACACTTAAAATGTTAGAAATAAGAATTCAGTAGCTCTGTATGAGAGAGAAACACTTTTCTTCCTCATGTGGTCGTGAGAATGCCAGATTGCTGGCCCATTATTTTGGCAGATGTCTCTTGGAATTATTTGACAGCTCTTTGACAAGGCAGTGCCTCCTACGTGCAGTTCCTGAGCAAACTGGCTTCAGTCTCCCTTTGTGAATTCCAAGGCAGAGAGATCTGAGGCAGCCATGTCACTTTGGATTACTCTCCTCCAGCTTTGTCAGCTCTCTTCAGACACGCTGCAAGATCAGCCCCAAGTTTGAAAAAGTGAAGGAAGTGATTTACTAAATTTCCAAAAGAGAAAGAATGTCCGTAAGCTTTCCTCATGGGAGCATCGGGAAATCCAGGTACTAGCTAACTGAACTTAATGCAATTGACTTAAGTCCATGTTTCCCAATCTGAAAAATGGGCATGATTATAAGATGTACCTCTTAGACCTGTTGTGTGGCTGAAATGTGATAACGCATGTAACATTCTTAGGATGTTGCCTGGTCCTAACTTGGCTCAGGAATGTCAACTCTCACTATTCCAAAGACTATTTCTTTACTTTGTGGCAATTGGGTATAATGACCTGTATGGGCATTTGAAGAAATCATTTTATACACAAATCCATCACCACTTGGACGTAAAACATAATGTGTCTACATCTCAGCAGAGCCCCAGGCAAACCTGAGAGAGTAAAAACAAATGTGCACTGAAATTCTGCCCACCTCACCATCTGTTTTATTTTATTATACATTTATAACATTTATAGAAGTATCTTTTTATTACCCAAAATATGTTCATTATGAACATTTGAAAGACACAAAGAACTCTGAACGTGCACACAACCAACAGCAATTCCATGATCCAGATATAAACATAGATAACATGAAGATATTTATCCTTCTAGTCTTTTATGAATGCATATAACATATGCAAATAAAATGTAATTAAGATTATGCTATCCTTATTTTTAATTTTCATTTAATATTACCTTGTGAAGATTTTTCAGTATCTTTATATATCCTTCTAAACTCTTGACTACACAAGAGTTTGTTTAAATGATCTCATTTGACATTTAAATTCTTACCAAATTTAGTATGTTATGAATTATCGTCCACTGAATATGCTTTCACACAGTTTTATAAAATAAATGTAATTATTGGTTCCTAAAGGTGTATATGATTTTCATAACTACATGCAAATTTATCTCTATAGTATTTTTAATAGACTATATTCTCAATAAGTCAAGTCTGAGGATGTCAGTTTTTTCTCCCTTCTGCTCGCATTGGGTATTAACATGTAAACTTCTTTTGTCTTGACATACGAAAAAGGCGAAACTTTGTTTTATTTTGCGTTTTGTGGATCTATTGCCAGTGTATATTTCATTTTTGCATTTACTCACTTAAAATATTTATTTAGTGCCTATTTTGTGCCAAATTTATGGCCAATAAAATATTTCATTTATCCATCCACTTATTTAAAAGCATTTATTGAGGGCTTGTCATTTAACTGCCATTTGTATTTTTCCCATTGTGATTTCCAATTTTCGGTGCAAAATTTTCTTATTAACGTGTTTGCTTTTTGCCTGAATGCTTTGAAAAATTCATAATATAAAATACCAGCTGTCACCCATCACATAGCCTACCACTATTTTTCTAGTTTTGTGTGTCTTTTAATGCTCACTTATAAACTAGTATTTTTATTTTATAAAGTAAATACATATTTTTATGAAGTTAACATAATAAACTGGCTACAGATAGCCTGGTATTTCCTCTTTGCAATACAACTGTGCTGGGGTGGTGGGGTGGGGAGGGCAGGGGGCTGAATGCTCTGGCACATTCATAAGCTTAGGGGTTTTTAAATAAAATAATAACTATTTTTCCAGCACACATGTACATATCAGCCTTGTTTCTTTAATTTTGCTGGGCCCACTGTAAATCATTTTGATTTTACAAATTTTATCTTCACATCAGAAGTGACTTCCCAAAGCTCTGCTCAGCATCTCAGCATCTAGATTTGCCACTTAAAAACTGGCAGATTTTATAAAGGGAAAAACAGGTGAATATCAGGTTCGACTTAACGAATGCCTGAAGTGCTTTCAAACATACGCATTTGAAAATATTCTATCCAGCTTTTCTAGTTCTCAGTGGCAGCATGTGATTATTGGAAGGAGAAGTTATAATCTCTTCCCCTTAAAGTTTTTTATTAACATTGGTTCAATTAATTAAATATTAGCCTATTATCTTTTTATGTAGGGCACTGCACAGTGGAAATCCAGGACTCATTTTGTTTGCTCGAATTGGTGATTTGAAATCTGCCACATTCACATCCCTACAGCTCTGGATGGCACGGTGAGATATAAGGCCAAATCGTGAATGAATGGCAATATTCTTGTTCTGCATTGATTCTGGTCCTTGAGCTCACACTTACAGCATTGCACTGCTGTTTTCTGTGCCTGCATGAGGTAAGGACTACTCCTGCAATGCCCTGAAGTCGTTAAGAATAATTTATGTTATCAGAAAATAGAAAAATTCAAATGAAATGTGCTTTTCCATTAAATAATACATATTGGACTAAGTCTGGTTTTTTTCCACTGTGGTTTTCCTAGCACCTACTACAGAGCTGATACAGTCTATCAATAAACAGGTATTGAGTGAATAGATGAATAATAATTGAGTGTGATAACCTATTGTGACAGTATGTTAAGTTACTCTGCCCATAAAATATTTATTAATTAGTTTTTATAATGATAGTTAATCCTACAGTAGGAAAATGCGGTGTCACTTTCATAGCTTTCCAGTTGGGTACACTATCAAAATAGGAATGCCATTAAAGCTCAGTTTGGTGCACTTGAGAAGGGGCTTTACGTGAAACTTTGCTCCATGATAAAATGCTGATCAGTTCTTCTTGCAGCATTAATTCCTCTACTCAATTCCACAGGGAATATCTCTCTCCTACTTGGAATTCTACTTAATCAGGTGTCAAGCAGCGAATGGTTCACTGGACAAACCCACTGGGAGCTGGGTTTGATTCTCAGCTCCGTCACTTACAGCCTGTGTGTCACAGGAGAACCTGACTTACCTCTCTGTTTTGTTATTTCCACTCTGGACATCATACAAGAACAGGATTGTGAGAATTCACTAGGATTAGAATGTGATCATTCTTTTCCTACAGTATGCCGTATCATAGGCACTTGTTAAACATGAGTTTCCTTTCTTAGTGCAAGTAAAGGAATTTTTTAGACTTTATTTTTCTTAATGTGGCTTGAGAAAATTAATCTATTTTAGGTTAGGTAGAGAGAAAAGCTCTATAAAAGTAAATAAACAGGGATGGACTACCTTTATCATAGAAAAGCATGTATTATCTAGTTCTTTAAACATCCAAAAATGTTCTTTCTCCATTTACAAAATATATTTTTGAGATCCCAGCCTGTTTCACATCTCCTGAGTTATAGACGATACTCTTGCTTGTTCCAGAGATTCCATGATGTTGCCAGCATCAATAGACATGTCCTTTCACCCCATAAGAAGAGTAAACTGTCCCCCTGTTCCAAGGAAAAAAAAAATTTCCACAAAAACAAATCATGTGCAGACAGGGGATTCCCATTAAGTCTAGAGATGAGCAGTTGTTCTGCAGACAGCTGCAGAACTTGAGGTGGATACCAACATTCCCAGCCCTGGACAGGGTAGGGGTACTGCCGATGCTTACCTCACTTCAGCAGCATGTACAACTGTCACTTCCATCCCCTCTCCCAAACCCACTGTCCACCTCGCTCTTCCAAAGGCAATCACTCTACATAGAAAAATGAAACATGACAGGATCCGTTTACTTTATCAATGCCTTTATTAAATTCCACCACACCCTGCAGAGCTTTCTCTTTATGCCATAATCCTTTCTCTCCATTCTCTACAAATCCTTAATAGTTAATATTCAATCCTTAATATTCATTCATATATGTGTGACCTTGAAAAGGGATGTTGCTAGAATGGTAGTGATCAGGCCAGTATTTGGGGATGGCATCCAAACTCCAAATGAATGTTGATTTACGGCAAGTTCTGGGATATCAGGATCCTTAGGTACAAGCACCCAAACAAGGTACTACAAGAGACTATCAGATCTACTTCTACCCTGCTCACTCATCAGTCATTCATTGTTTGAGGTAGGGAGATATTTCAGATTACAAGGAATTGGTTTTTAACATTTCAGACAAGGACTCCTTTGAAAATCTGAGAATATTTACAACTCCTTTAACAAGGAAAATATACATACTGAAAATTTTACATTCTAGAGCTAAATAGACATTTCTCCAAAGAAGACATACAGATGGCCAAAAGGCACATGAAAAGATGCTCAACATTGTTAATTATTAGAGAAATGCAAATACAAACTACAATGAGGTACCACCTTACACTGGTCAGAATGGCCATCATTAAAAAATCTACAAATAACAAATGCTGGAAAGGGTGTGGAGAAAAGGGAACCCTCCTACACTGTTGGTGGGAATATAAATTGGTGCAGCCACATGGAGACAGTAGGAGGTTCCTTAAAAAACTAAAAACAGAACTACCATATGATCCAGCAATCCCACTCCTTGGCATATATCCAAAGAAAACTATGATTCAAAAAGATACATGCACCCCTATGTTCATAGCAGCACTCTTTACAATAGCCAAGACATGGAAACAACCTAAATGTCCATGGATAGATGAATGGATAAAGGAGATGTGGGTCACATATACAATGGAATACTACTC
Source organism: Hyperoodon ampullatus (assembly GCF_949752795.1). Classification (NCBI taxonomy): domain Eukaryota; kingdom Metazoa; phylum Chordata; class Mammalia; order Artiodactyla; family Ziphiidae; genus Hyperoodon; species Hyperoodon ampullatus. The sequence continues at coordinate 47,396,743 of NC_136919.1, read as the reverse complement.
AGCCATAAAGAAGAATGAAATAATGCCATTTGCAGCAACATGGATGGACTTAGAGATTATCATACTAAGAGATTATCACACTAAGTGAAGTAATTCAGAAAGAGAAAGACAAATACCATATATATCACTTACATGTGGAATCTAAAATATGACACAAATGAACCTATCTATGAAACAGAAACAGACTCACAAACATAACAGACTGGTGGTTGCCAAGGGGAAGTAGGGGTGGGGGAGGGATGGATTGGGAGTCTGGGATTAGCAGATACAAACTATTATATATGGGATGGATAAACAACAAGGTCCTACTGTATAGCACAGGGAACTATATTCAATATCCCGTGATAAACCATAATGGAAAAGAATATGAAAAAGAATGTGTATATATATGTATAACTGAATCACTTTGCTGTACAGCATAAATTAACACATTATAAATCAACTATACTTCAATAAAAAAATTCACATTCTATATCAAGGATTATAGTTTCTCATCTAAGATACTAAAAGGGGCATGACTCCTAGGACAAGGGTTGTGGCAGACTTTGAGTTGCCACTTCATAACTCTTTTTTTTGGTCTCACCACGTGGCTTGCGGGATCTTAGTTCCCCAACAAGGATTGAACCTGGGCCCCACCAGTGAAAGCACCAAGTCTTAACCACTGGACCACCAGGGAATTCCCCATAACATTCTTTTTGAAAATTAGCTCACAAGAGCCAGAGAGAGATCCTAGGAGTCAGCATGGTCTAGAGGACCAAACATCAGCTTAGGAGTCAAGTAAACAAAGATTCAGTTTCTAGAAGAGTAATTTATGAACTACGCGACTTATCTTAATCATTTTTTTAAGAATTTTATTGGGGTATAGTTGATTTACAACGTTGTGTTAGTTTCAGGTGTACAGCAAAGTGAATCAGTTATACATATACATATATCTACTCTTTTTTTGATTCTTTTCCCATATGATCATTTTTTTCTTAAAAATAAGAAAACTAGGCTCATAGAGTTTAAGTACTTTTGCCTAAGTTTGCTAATAGTAAATTATGAATCCATATCTGACAGGCTTCAAATCGATAGTCTTTCCCATATGTTCTACTAATCAGCAAAATAGGAAAGCTAAAAATAACATCATCTTCTCATTAGCTCTAACCCACGAGTCTGCCATTTACAACTTTAGGACTGAGACGGAGAAGACAGGCCAGAGCAAACATTTAGAAGACTCACATCTGAGTAAATAAGTCCAGAACTCTGGAGTAAGAAGCACCCGGAGGAGATTTAGAGCAAATTATTCTTTTCCAAGCCTACGAAAGAACATTAAGCTTACATTTAGTAGTGCTTGACCAGAGTATTCTGATGTTATTTATTTAAATTGTCTCATCAATACAAATCACTATATTTTATACTCAATTAATGTTGATACTTTTCTGATTCAGCCAGGCAATCTGCTTGTTTAAAAAAAAAACATTATCATAAAATAGATAACTAATAAGGACCTACTATATAGCAAAGGGAACTAACTCTATTCAATACTCTGTAATGGCCTATATGGGAAAAGAATCTAAAAAAGAGTGGACATATGTATATGTATAACTGATTCACTTTGCTGTACACCTGAAACTAACACACCATTGTAAATCAACTATACTCCAATAAAAATTTTTTAAAAATAATAAAATGTATCAATTTAAACAAAAATAAATTAATTTCCAGAGAAATATATAAAATAGAAAAATAGAAAAGCAGACAACTGTATTTCTTATATACAAAATATTACTTTAGTTATGACCAAAGGGAAAATAGGCTTCTGTATTTCTGAAGAATAATTGCTAGATTTAGCACAACTGAGTTCAGGTCCCAACTCTCTCAATTATTAGTTCGATGACCTTGGGCATGTAACTGAACCATGCTTCAATTCCCTCAACTATAAAACAAAGATAATAACATTTCCCTCACATAATACTTATTTGGCAATTAGGTGGAATAATGTAAAAGGATGATGGATGAATTGGAGCATGACAATTATGCTAGAGGTTTCTATGCATGGAAGTCGAATCAGAATGTCAACTTGGAGCCCATTTCCTGTGTCTCAGCAAAACAGTTCTTTCATCACCTCTTGTCAGGTGGAGCTCTGTGCAGGAAGCATACCAATTTGCATTTGGTGCCCAGGAGCCTCCTAGAAGGGAAGACACTGAGATCCTAAGATTCTAAGTTAAGAAAACATATTGGCGGAGGCCAGGATGACACTAACCAATACTTGGGGGCAGGTAAGGGTAATGGGGGCCCTGAACTAAAATGACATCGGCATCGAAAAAGGCTGCAGACTGGCTCCAGCACACAACCTGAGAGGGGGCTGGGGTACTGAAAGGAGAAAGAAAAAGGGAGGCCATCCAATCCAGCTCCCCTGGGAAAGACTTGTACTTTGAGGAAGTGGCTGTATAAGTGACTTTAGCTTTAACTCCAGAGACCCAGCCAATTTGGCAGTGATTTTCTCTGCTGATGGTCAGATTGTCCTCTCTCTAAGAGCTCCTTTGTCAGGACAGGAATGTAGACTAGCCATTGTGGAGGGCAAGGCCTGGGAGCTCAGTTCCTAATACAGTCGTACCTCCATATCCACTGGTTCTGAATCCAGATTCAACCAACCATTGAGCATCTGCAGGTTTTGGTATCCACGGTGGGCCCTGGATCCAATGCTCTGCAGATACTGAAGGACAACTGTATATGGCTTTGAGTGATGCTCAGTGCAGGTCACAGAGTGGCCCCTCCATAAACATTGTTTTAAAAACCTCAGGGATGATGCTTCCTCCTGGTAAGCTAAACTCTGCTACAGAGATGATTATGCAGATAACACTTTTTCAATGTAGAGAAAAATCCCCCTCAGAGACCTCAGAAGATAATTTATATAGATGTGTAGCCTTCAAGAGAACCCAGGTATCTTCAATCACAACAACAAACAATTGCAGCAGGAATATTTACTAAGCACAGCACTCAGTGCTGTGCTTGTATTATCTTCTTTCATCTTTAATTATGAGATTGGCATTATCATTCCCATTTTACATATGAGAACACTGAGACACAGCAAGGTTAAAAAATGTGCCCAACTGATAAGTGGTGGATCCCAGACTGGAAATCAGGCTGTCCCATTCCGAGCCTCACACTTAACCCTGATACCCTGCTGCCTCAAAAATCACTTCTTGACATAGATTTTGACTTGCCCACAAGTCAGCACGTAGGCTACAGCTATTCTCGTGGAACTTTTCTGCCGTAGAAAATTTGTTGTGACTGGCCAGTAGCGGAACTCCCATCCCTAAGGGTTTGAGCTTCAAATTATATTCCAGGTTCTCAAAGTCTATTAGGTTTAAAAACAGCCTGGGCTTTTTCTCCCATCCATGCATAGGATAGCATAAATTAACTGAAGACACTTAACACATGTGCAAAGGAAGTCACCCAGGTAGTAAAGCATTGGAGCAGCCTACCCAGGCAGCTAGGCAAATGAAAAATAACTTTGCTTTTAAATGACCAATAGACCTATAATGACTTGTGTCAAATAAGCACTGTTATGTTCATGGGCTTTTCTAAAAAGATCCCAACACTTCAAATTTATGAAACTAAACTTGAAGTTTCCAGTCATAATACAAATACAGTATGGTGATTACAATCAGTGTAGATTTATTTGGTTGCCTAGTACCCAATTTGTAAATTTTTCCTCAAGCTAAAGAGCAAAATATGATGAGTCTTGTAACATCATTTGAATTCAACTTGGTTTAACCCTGTCCCTTCAACCCTAGCTGCCTTCTTTTCAAAAGATGCACACACTAATAAGCATAAACTAAGTCTTTGTAACAACTCCTGTGAGCTACTTCATTTTGAGCAAATATGAACTTTGCAACAAGTGAAGAGATTCTGTCTCAATGGATTATGCTGTGAAAAACCAAAGAGATATACCAATTTATTCTAAGTACCAGACTATGACTTTTACTTTACTTGAACTTTACTTAAACTCCTAGAGGGTGAGACCTTTTGAATTCGTTAGTTAAGGAGACCATTAGAGAATTTTGCAGAAACTGAAAAAGAAAGGTGTTTGCTATTTAAGATACACTAGTGTAACTAATGCAACATATTCTAAAACTTGGTGTCTGCAGAAAAGAAACATCAGAATAGGAAGGAAGAATGCGTTCCATATACTGTAATCATCTGTACCCACCTGTATTCAGGAAGGTAGGAAGGCTGCCCTAGTGACCTTAATGATACGTAACATGGCACCTTCTATTTCTATGAGAAATGTTGCACCATAGGTATATTTGAATGCAATAACTTTTAACACAGCAGTCATTCTGACCCCACAGGATTCATATAAGCAAACCACAGCGTGCCCCATCTCACTTGGAAAGGCAACTTTCTTCTACCTCTCAGAGTGGAAAATGTATTTAAAATTCTCTGTTACAGGCTATGTATGTTATCCCTCTACTTATTATTAGTAGTTTGAACCATATGAAATTGCTGTATTATAGGGTCAAAAAATGTTGAATATCAGCAATTCACATGGTTTAATGAAATGTTCTTTCTATATATGGTATTTATTGCACACTTCATTAATCTCTGACATAGCTCCTGGGACATTTGATAACCCTGTGTTCCTACTTGAAATAGAAATAGAATTTACAAGAAACATCAGCATGTACATATCGGGAGATAAAGGGGCTCTCAGCCAACATATGCATCCTCCTGGCTATGGCATCAGTCATTCCATAAATTCTGCTTTCATATCTTCACTAGTATGGAAGCCCAAATACTTAATTCAATAATTATCTTATTAGATATAGTGAAGTCCTCATTCCAAAAGAAATTAAATCTGTGTCCATAATTCGGCAACTTCAATTTGCTTGAAAGAAAGGTGGTGAGTCCAACTCACTGGGGCCAATCTACAAATCAGAAGAGTGACAGGATATATTACTCAGTTTTGCTATAGCGCGTTACAGAACAAGCTTGTTATTTACGTGTGTAATTGAATATTAAAACAAGCTCATTCGGCCTCAATGTTAGTTGAGGCCATAAAGTCTAAGAACAAAACAGTAGGTGTCGGGGCTTTCCTGGTGGCGCAGTGGTTGAGAGTCCGCCTGCCGATTCCGGGGACACGGGTTCGTGCCCCGGTCCAGGAGGATCCCACATGCCGCAGAGTGGCTGGGTCCGTGAGTCATGGCTGCTGAGCCTGCGCGTCCGGAGCCTGTGCTCCTCAACGGGAGAGGCCACAACAGTGAGAGGCCTGAGTACCGAGAAAAAAAAAACAAACAAAAAAAACACAGTAGGTGTCATGTACCTCCAAATAGGTGCTAGACCACCCATGAAGGACTTGCAAAGGGATAAAAAATAGCATTTCTTTGTCCTTAGCCTAACAAGTGACTTGGAAGTAAATATTGATAGTAAGGGTGAGATTTTAAGAGCTAAGGAAGTTCTTTATAAAATTTGTTTGCATGATACATTTTTTTTCTTGTCTGTGAAGGCTTTCCATGTTTTTCTTCCTCTCTGAAGATATTTCGTACCACTTCAAGCCATGTTGCTCATACCCTAACTTAGCTCTATAACTAGATTGCTTGTTTTATCATAATAAGTGCTTTGTCATGGCACTTATCTCAATTTACTATCATTTAATGTATTTATTTCCTCTATTAGGACAAGCTCCATGAGGTCAGAAACTCTCTTATCCACCATTGATTCTTCTGCACCTAGTACCATATACAAGGCATAAATAGGCAGCAAGTATGAGAGGATGGTTCAAAATGAGGAAATCTATCAAGTCAAAGGGGGGAAAATCCACACAATCATGTTGATCAATAAAATTGGCAGTTCACATGTAAGAAATACAAAAGGACTATAAACACATGAAAAGAGTCAAACTCATTAGCAGGTGACATAAATTTAATTATCACCCTTCAATTAGAAAAAATGTTTGTTTTTTGGATAAGTGTTGGCTAGAGTGCAGAGAAATTTCTTCCTTGTCTTTTTAACATTTGTCCTTTATCTTAATTTTCCCACAATGGTCAAATATAATCTCTTTAATATGAATGAAGTTATTTTTGAAATGATGACCAAATAATACTGGTATTGAACTTTTGCAAATTTCCATACATCTGGATCTGTCCATTAAGTTTTAAGCATTTACAGACATGGACAATCCATACCCGTGAAGTAGTTGATAGTGTCATATGATTCTAGAACACGTGTGCGCACTTTCTTCTTGCTCTGCTGCTTCTTCCCCAACTGCATCATTTTCTCTAACTTTACAATTTCTTTCACCTTTTCATTTTTTTTTATCACTTTAGAGTTCTTAGATGATGATATGGCTAAAACCTTGATAAAGAGTCTGTCAACTTTATGGATGATTGAGTTTTCCCAAAGTAAGAAAAAGAAGGGAGGTAATTTAATACCTTTTCTTTTTTCTTTTTCTGATTGTGGTATAGTAAGTATATGAACATGTTCCTTTCTGTGAAAGGCATAAGTAGAGATCTGGAGTGTGAATCTGTTCAGTAAGACTGGCTTTAGCTCTTTGTTTCACCTTCTCTTTCACCAAACTTATCAACTTTTGCAGTGCAGTTAGCATGTGACCTAAGAGGTCAGAGAACATCCCCTATTTCTACAAGGCCTTCAGCTGCTGCACCCACATTGCTGTGAGTTATTGTATCACAGCAAAAAAAAAAACTCTCCCACCTTCACATTGCTTTTCCCTGAGTTACCAGAAACAGGAAAGCCCCTTCTGAAAACAGAACTTTCTGTGGGTAGGGCTCAAGCTTCAGCATATTCCAGACTTCCAATAAGTCTTATACTAAACTCATATATCTGTTCAACTTTTCCCCCAGTTAAGAACAGCCTTTAATTCTGAAGCCTGTGTTCAGAAGACTCAGAGATCATGTCCAAAAGAGAAAACTCAGGTTCCCTCATCCAGTAACTTTAACTGCTCCCTTGTGTCAACACTGAGTGAAATTACAAGTGATGCTCAGTGCAGGTCACAGAGTGGCCCCTCCATAAACATTGTTTTAAAAACCAACGAGTTAGCATACGGTATTTGTTTTTCTCTTTCTGACTTACTTCACTCTATATGACAGACTCTAGGTCCATCCACCTCACTACAAATAACTCAATTTCGTTTCTTTTTATGGCTGAGTAATATTCCATTGTATATATGTGCCATATCTTCTTTATCCATTCATCTGTCAATGGACACTTAGGTTGCCTCCATGTCCTGGCTATTGTAAACAGTGCTGCAATGAATATTGCAGTGCATGACTCTTTTTGAATTATGGTTTTCTCAGGGTATGTGCCCAGTAGTGGGATTACTGGCTTGTATGGTGGTTCTATTTTTAGTTTTTTAAGGCACCTCCATACTGTTCTCCACAGTGGCTGTATCAATTTACATTCCCACCAACAGTGCAAGTGGGTTCCCTTTTCTCCCACCCTCTCCAGCATTTACTGTTTGTAGATTTTTTGATGATGGCCATTCTGACTGGTGTGAGGTGATACCTCATTGTAGTTTTGATTTGCATATATATGGAATCTTAAAAAAAAATGGTTCTGAAGAACCTAGGGGCAGGACAGGAATAAAGACGCAGACGTAGAGAATGGATTTGAGGACATGGGGAGGGGGGAGGGTAAGCTGGGACGAAGTGAGAGAGTGGCACTGACATATATACACTACCAAATGTAAAATAGATAGCTAGTAGGAAGCAGCCGCATAGCACAGGGAGACCAGCTCGGTGCTTTGTGACCACCTAGAGGGGTGAGATAGGGAGGGTGGGAGGGAGATGCAAGAGGGAGGGGATATGAAGATATATGTATATGTATAGCTGATTCACTTTGTTATACAGCAGAAACTAACACACCATTGTAAAGCAATTATACTCCAATAAAGATGTTAAAAAAAATAAAAAACCAGTGAGTAAATTGCACAAGACTGTTACCTTCATATACCATGTACAACAAGATGCAACCATCTCTGCAGAGCAGCCCCAAGGAAATTTCTGTAGGAAACAGCAGGTTTCGAGCCTTGGCTCAGGAGTGATGTAAACCTGAGATTGAAGCTGGGCTCTGCTGCTGGCCAACAACATAACCCTAGTCAGCTGCCTACCTTCTCTAACACTCAATTCCCACATATTTAAAATAGGCTCAGTGTTTTTGTAGGCTTAAATGGAATAATGTTGTAAACACAGCATAGTACAAGGTTTATAGCATACATTCAGTAAATTATAATAACTGTCTCCACTTAAATAATTAAATCTTATAAAAACTTTTCAATGCTGTACTGATGGCTTATGAGTGATATAATCAATTAAATCAGGCAGAATACAAAAACACCTGGGGACATTTTTCTCATCATTATAACCATGTTAGTAATGGAATGCTGCCCTCTTATTTTCACCTGCAGACTCATGGTACAAAGTTAATAAATTTTCTAAACTGTAATAAGATGACTAATGGGTGGGAGTGGATAAAATAAGTTCATTTGAATTCTGTGTAATGATATGCAAATTAGTTATTTAAGCCTGGTAGCTGTGTTGAAGCTTGATCTTACTGAAGAATACTATGAAACATGATTTGTAATCACCCTTTTGGACTCTGCTATATAAGGTGGTCATGATTGTAATTAAAGTTAATCACTAGTTATATTGCAGAGCAGGAAATATTGTGATAGAGATGGACTGCAAGAGGAACACCAGGACTTAACCACTGGATCCTAAATGATCTGTATCAGGGGATAGAGAAAGCTGGTTTCGAAGAAAACAAAAATTAAGGGATTACGTGAATCAAACTCCTAGAAGAAGAAATGTATAATGAATTTTGTTTATTTGCATAAGTGGAGACTAAGCTGAACAGTATCTGTCACAGTGGATAACAAGTGGCATTATCTCAGAATAGAGGAAATACAGCAAGAGATTTATACAAAAATAAATACTCATCAAAGTATCATGGTAGTAGAGGAAAACTGGCCACATCTAACTATCTAAAAATAACAAAATTATTAATGCATTCAGGTACAACCTCATCTTGGAAATTATTCAGCCATAGAGTGATGATGCTCTTAGAGACTAAGATATGTGAGAAAGTACTTATGTTTAAATATTAGAAGAAAACCATGATAATTCATTTTGTACATACAGATCTTCCTCAGCTTACAATAGGGTTACATCCCAATAAACCCACTGTAAATTGAAAATATAAGTCAAAAATGCATTTAATACACCTCACCTACTGAACATTATAGCTTAGCCTAGCCTACCTCAAAAATACTCAGAACACTTACATTAGCCTACAGTTGGGCAAAACCATCTGACACAAAGCCTATTTTATAACAAAGTGCTGAATATCTTATGTAGTTTATTGAATACTGTACTCAAAGTGAAAAACAGAATGGCTATATGGGTACAGAATGGTTGTACATGTATTGGTTGTTTACCCTCGTGATCGCATGGCTGACTGGAAGTTGAGGCTCACTCTCCCTGCCCAGCATCATGAGACAGGATTATACCACTTATTGCTAGTCCAGGAAAAGATCAAAATTCAAAGTACAGTTTCTACAGAATGCATACCACTTTTGCACCATCCTAAAGTCAAAAAGTCTAAGTCGAGCCATCATAGGTCAGGGTCTGTCTGTACTATGATTATAATTCTATAAATCATACACACCTAAGAAATTAAAAATAGGTTAGTATATTTAGTATATCTTCTTTGAGTCAGGACTCAGAATAATATTTTCTCCTTAACTGTATGTACTGTACATTTTTAACAAGCACATACTTCTTGATTCACTCTTTACAACTGATAATGTAGAAGGAATTTTAAGTCCTCCACCTGATGTAGTGGGAAATGTCCTACATACTTCCTTCCAGAGTATCAACTAGAGCTCTTCTGGTGTGAAAAAAATAATTCAACACAGAAAATATCCAATTTACAAAGAAAGATTAATTTGGAAATGTGGATCATGCAAATTGAGTTAAGCACCCATATGATATGTCTGAAAGTTGCCTCAAATTATTTATACTAAATGTTTAATTCTCTAAAACTGTGCATTTTTATATTCTTAAAAGAAAATCACAGAAATTCACTCAATATATTTGATATCAAAGTAGGATTCATAGAGCAAGTGTTGTATTTTACCTGTAAATGAAATCAAATACTAGAAAATAAAACAATATTACTATGTGAAAATCTATAAAGATAACTGTTGAATCTTAATTAGACTTAGATGATATCTTTGGGCTATATTTAATGTTTCCGAGGATTGCTGTAACTCAGTGAATTAATTATGCCTATGCCCTGATGGTCAAATAGAAGATTTAACAGGTAAATCTGATTACTCTTAAGTGAACTAGATAGGTTTTCTTCTGAAAACTTACATTTTTAAAAGTACAGTAAGTCCCCTACGTACAAATGAGTTATGTTGCGAGACCACGTTCGTAAGTCCAATTTGTTTCCAAGTCCAACAAAGTTAGCCTAGGTACCCAACTAACACAATCGGCTATGTAGTACTGTACTGTAATAGATTTATAATACTTTTCACATAAATAATACATAAAAAACAAACACAAAAAATAAACATTTTCAGGGCTTCCCTGGTGGCGCAGTGGTTGAGAGTCTGCCTGCTAATGCAGGGGACACGGGTTTGAGCCCTGGTCTGGGAGGATCCCACATGCCACGGAGCAACTAGGCCCGTGAGCCACAACTGCTGAGCCTGCGCATCTGGAGCTTGTGCTCCGCAGTAAGAGAGGCCACGATAGTGAGAGGCCTGTGCACCGCGATGAAGAATGGCCCCAGCTTGCCACAACTAGAGAAAGCCCTCACGCAGAGGCGAAGACCCAACACAGCAAAAATAAATTAATTAATTAATAAACTCCTACCCACCCACCCCCCCAAAAAAGAAAAAGACCCTGTCTAGTTCTAAAAAAAAAAAACAAAACATTTTTAATCTTACAGTACAGTACCTTGAAAAGTACAACAGCTGGCATACAGGGGCTGACATTGAGTGAAGAGGCAAGAAGAGGTACTGACTGGAGGAGGGAGAGGAGGTGGGATATGGTAGAGCTGAAGGATCATCAGCAATAGGAGTGGAGGGCAAGCTGCTTTCACTCACACCTGACGTTGATGGCACACACGTTCACATCTTTGAAAGTTCTCAACTTGAAGGTTCGTATGTAGGGGACTTACTATACATGAATTTCATGTGGTGTAAGAAGTTGGAACTTATTTCCCTTTAGTTGGTGATTGTAGGGTGGGGTAAGGGCGGGTGGGGAAGAACCTGGCAGGTGCATTTGACTACAGATAGTTAGGCTGTCAGCTGGAACTTGTACTATTCCATATAGGTAAAGCAATATATGAGGTACCTAAGGACAAGTCCTTGTAGAAAACAAAAATGTAACTCTACATAAATAAGGCAGTGAGCACTCCTAATTCATGATTCAGAAATGGAATACTAAGACCAAGAAGAAGTCATGTTTATGGCCATCATTAAAAGGTCTACAAATAATAAATGCTGGAGAGGGTGCTGGAGAGGGTGTGGAGAAAACACTGTTGTTGGGAATGTAATTTGGTGCAGCCACTACAGAAAGCAGTATGGAGGTTCCTGAAAAAACTAAAAATAGAGTTGCCCACTCCTGGGTAATCACACTCCTGGGCATATACCCAGACAAAACTAAAATTCAAAAAGATACATGCACCCTTATGTTCATAGCAGCACTCTTTACAGTAGCCAAGACATGGAAACAACCTGAATGTCCACTGATGAATGAATGTATAAAGATGTGGTATATATATATATACAGTGTAATATTACTCAGTCATAAAAGAGAATGAAATAATGTCATTTGCAGCAACATGGATGGACCCAGAGATTATCATACTAAGTGAAGTAATTCAGAAAGAGAAAGACAAATGCTATATCATATCACTTATATGTGGAATCTAAAATACAACACAAATGAACATATCTACGAAACAGAAGCAGACTCACAGAAATAGAGAACAGATTTGTGGTTGCCAAGGGGGAGGGGGATGGGGAAGGAAAGGATTCGAAGTTTGGGATTAGCAGACGCAAACTAGTATATATAGGACAGATAAACAACATGGTCCTACTGCATAGCACAAGGAACTATATTCAATATCCTGTGATAAACCATAATGGAAAAGAATATGAAAAAGAATATATATATAACTGAATCACTTTGCTGTATAGCATAAATTAACACATTGTAAATCAACTATACTTCAATAAAATATTTTTTAAAAATTAAAAAAAAGAAGTCACGTTACATTAAAAGAGACAGAGAAAAATCACAGAAAATGAATAATTTTAGACATTGGGGCTGATTTGTCTTTAGTCTACTATTACAGAGCAGTTCAGGGGAAAATATGTTCCTTTGGGACACTCGTCTGGAGTGACTTTCCCAGAAGGATGGTATCATTGCTAGTTATTCCAGCAGACTTCTGAGAATAGGGTAATGAAAGCTGCTTGCACTGATACAGACAGCCAATGACCCCCCGTGTGGGTTCTGCCACTTACAATTTATGAGACCTTGGACAAGTCATATAAACAATCTGAGCCTGTTTCCCATCTGTATAATAGTTACAAGGATTCGTCTCTTACAGGATTGCTATAATTAAATTAAATGCCACGTAGAAAACACTTAATACCGGCTACTAGATAGGCATCTGTATTGGTTTTCTATTATTGTGTGACAAATTACTACAAACTAATGGCTTAAAACAACATTCATTTGTTAGCTCACAGTTCTGTAGGTCAGAAGTCCAGGCGATCTCAGCTGGGTTCTCTGCTTAGGGTCTCGCAAGACTGAAATCAAAGTGTCGGCCAGCCACATTCTCATCTGGAGCTGAATCCTCTTTCAAGCACATTCTTATTATTGACAGAATGCAGTTCCTTACAGTCATCCCAGTTGCCTTTCTGGCTGTTGGCTGGAGATCACTCAGCTCCTAGAAGTCCTCACATGAGGCCCCCTCTTCAGTACCTTAATTCTCTCTGACTTCCCTTCTGGATGAATGGAGAAAATGTTGTGCTATTAGCTTGTGTGATTCCATGAGGCCTGCCCTGATAATATCCCTTTTGATCAACTCAAAGTCAACTGATTTGTAACCTTAATGATCTTTGCAAAATCCCCTTTGCCATGTAAGGTAACATAATAAAAATTGCGATTTCTCATCATATTCACAGTTCCAGGTATGAAGTTGAAAAAATTTGGAGGAACATTTTAGAACTCTATCATACCCTCAATAAATGTTAGTTTCTTTGTCTTCCCCTTCTGCTATTTCCAAGAGAAGCAGAGCCCTGTGCCGATTTTCCGTCTTAGTATTATTCATGAAAATATGCACTGCCCACACAGTTCCTTCAAAATCTGAGAAATTTAGAGTTGGCATTCCAAAAATTCAGGCTGCAGAGTCAACTGATAGAAGTGCTAAATCAATAAGGGACACTCACAGAGTGATACCAGAAATTCTGAAAAATGTATAAAATACCTGTGTAGTCTCTTCAATTAAATCCACTTGCAGGTGTTCACTCCTGAGCTGAAAGCTAATCAACCCATGAGTGTGGTCTACATGAGCAAAGTGTAAAATGCAAAGAAGACAAGGAGTCCAAACAACATAGATACTCCCTCCCTACACACTACCCTTATTTTTATTCATGGATGAAATTCATGCTCAAGTAACAATTGGTTTGGGATTAGTTGAAGTATTAATTCAAGTGTCAAAGATAGATTACTTAGTGGAATTAGGGATGCGGATCTAAACCGTACTCCTCCACTAAATCAGAAGATCAAATTAAAATGCTCTCCTGTAACTATGAGAAGTCAACAAAGGGAATAAGAATCCCCTCTTCTGACCACGGACCCCTAAATGTGGAATGTCAGAACCATTGATAGCCATCTTTCCTACTACATGGAAGAGCCTGAGAGTATGATATTAACACGTGCTTCACAAAGACCTTCTCTATTAATGCTATTCATCTTCATATTAAGTCTGGGAATATAATTACAATATCTTTCTAATATCTTTCTAATAATTCTGGAAATATCTTCAAGGATCTGCTTTTTGTTCAGTTTTTATAGACTACTCTCCAGATCATCACCAGATTATTGACAAACTATAGAAGCCTTTAAACTTACTACCACAAACAATCTTTTCATGGTGACATACTGTTGGTTTACATTTTGAATCTGTGCTTAATTCTTTGGGATGAAGTAGAGAGTAAGCCACCTGGGCACGTCTGATATTTGGTTGCATGAAGAAAGGAACCACTGCTCTTCCTTTTAAGAATATCTTGTCAAGAATTGTAGCCTCTCCCCTTCTAGAGAAGGATGAGGTGCCCTTTAGGGTACCCACCAGCTGCCATGACAAATTTCTCCCATCTTTTGCCATTATTTGTGTGCCTCCAAATCCACCATACAGGTGAGGTTACAGGACATGGCCTCTGATAGGGATGTCCCTTCAATTCTGCCTTCCAGGTAGGTCAAGTGGTGCAGAAAGAGGTCATCTCGATTAAGCTTTCATGCTTATCTTAAAGTAAAAGTATGTAGTGCCCTTACCATTAGGCACCACCAGAGGTAAGAGCACTGGAAACAACTTTGTAATCTGAGCAACAGTCAGAAGGAACACAAGGGCATACTGTTCAACAAGATACATCCTCAGAAGTGAGTTAATTTCTGAATACAGTCAGATAATGTCCCAACACTTCAGTACACATAGAGCAGAGGGAAGAAAGAAGCAAGCAAGAAACAGAGGAGCTGGCCAGCAACAAAGAGAAACTATTGGAGTAAATAGTGATTAGCAAGTGGCATTTACAGAGCATATTTGGTGATGGGGATATTATCCTTAGGAATATTATTAGCAAGGTGTCGGTATTTAAAGTGAAGTTAGAGTAGTCACAGATTATAGAGACTGAGAATATTCCAAACTTTGATAAGGGACCTGCCACAAAAAATGACCTCCTAGCACAGACTGGTGTGTGGCAAGAACACCTACAGGCCCACTGGAAGATTAGCAGAACTGAGGCAATGCAAGCAGGGAATTCAGGCCAAAGCCGAAGACGACCATTCTCAAAGCCACACCGGACTCCAAGTTCTCACTGCCCACTTACAGGGGAGTAATTTGTATTTCATATGAGAAATGCTGTAAGTCATTTGCAACTTGTTTTTAATGATGCTTATTAACCACATAATCACTATGTGATTCACATTCTACATTGTTTGTCATTTCTAAAATTCCTCCAGATATCTTGTCCAACACAAATGACCTGGAAGGAATGTACCTGACTACTGTGGGCAAAATTTTGTGCCCAGAGAGGTAAGCAGATTCTTCCTGGAATATTGCCTTTACTAGACTTATTTCTGTTAAGCACAGCACAGTATTTCTCTATCAGCAGATCCTTTAATTTACATATTGAATTGGGCACCACAGTGTTGGTCTATGACAGCAAAATTATAGAACTGAGTTGTTGAAAATTACCTCTGGATCAGTTGGTCTCTGAAAGTACAATAGAAATGGGTGGAGTAACTGCTGAAAATGGCTAGTGAGGAAAATTAGTGCTTCCAGGAACACTGTTCCCCAAAGAAAAACACTACAAATAGCTGCACTTCCGTAATTTTCAGATCACCCTTCAAAGCCCAGAGAGGAAGAGATTTCCTCTACATAAAAGTACAGCGGGTTCCAGAATTGTGGTGACATAAGCAGCAGCTTTGCCCCTTTCCTGTTTGTCTATTTCTGTTCCCCTTAAGCCTTAATTATAAAAATGAGATCACTAGGTAACATTTAACCTAACTGCTAACTTATGCTCTACTAAATGCACACAATACCGTGCCTAACTGGTTGATTCTTTTCCTAGATTAAAAGAAGTAGGAATGAAGAATTAAGTAGTTAAAAAATAACTAGTTCTCTATCCACATCAGCCCCCTTAGCAATCCTGCAGTCAGACCACATAGGCAAGATAACATTTAAAGAAAGATCATGAGGGCTCCCCTGGTGGCGCAATGGTTGAGAGTCCGCTTGCCGATGCAGGAGATGCGGGTTCGTGCCCTGGTCCAGGAAGATTCCACATGCCGTGGAGCGGCTGGGCCCGTGAGCCATGGCCGCTGAGCCTGCACGTCCGGAGTCTGTGCTCCGCAACGGGAGAGACCACAACAGTGAGAGGCCCGCGTACCGCCAAAAAAAAAAAAAAAAAAAAGATCATGAGGAGTCACCTGCATGCAATGGAAAATGATACATAATCTGCCTCAATGATTAACTGAGATTACTTCTTCCCCTTTTTCCCTTTAAAAACTGTCATGAGCAGAATCTTTGGAGTTGGTATCAGGATATGAGTTTATCTTCTCCCCAGATTGCTGGCTTTTCTGATTAAAGCAACTTTCCTTTCTACTGACACTTGCCTCTCGATTATTGGCTTTTGAGCTGTAAGCACCCAAACTTGAGTTCAGTAACAGTGAGAAAATGTAATTTTAATAAGATGAGATAAAGGCAAATTTACAGTTTCTTACCCCTACTGTTATACTAAATCCTATAGTAAACTGAAACTTCCAAGGAAAAAAAAGGAATGAAATTCTGAAATGTATCCTTGACTAGCTCCAGGTTAGTACTGTGCCACTTGTTTGGGTGAAAATAATCTACACTGTATTTGAATAACTTTCTTGTGGAACCATTTTGGAGCTTTTTTTTAATTGGAAATGCCTGCTAAATTTTAGAAGATGATGTTTAGCATGTATGGGTATAATCATAAGCTTTTTCTTATTTAATCTGTTTACTTGATTCATTGTATGAGAATGAACCATCCTTATATGTCTTGAAAGTTTTAATATTTTTCTTTTGATATATTACTAGATTTACTTTCTAATATCAAAATAAATTTTATTGGGATTTTTGTATCTTTTTAAATAAGTAGCTATTCACTTAAAAAAGATAAACAGGTTCTGGCATTAGAATTATGCTGGCCTCCTGAATAAAGTAAGGATCTTCTATTCTTTCTAGCCAGGAATAATTTAAACATCATGAAATTATCTGTTCTGTACCTGTGAATTCATTGGGTATCAGTACTTCTTAAAGGGAAAGTCTAAAGATCTCATTTCTCTTAATTTTTGGCATACCGATTCAAGTTTTTCATTTTTACATAGTTTTATTTTAGTAAGTCATTTTCTCCTACATTATCAAATTTGTTATCTAATGTTGCATGTGATGTTTTCTTATCATCTTAATGTTTCTTATGTCTACAGTTTTTTTCTTTCCTCATTCTTAATCTTATGTTTTTGACCTTTTTTCTTAATCATGCTCACAGCAGTTTTTCTATTTTATTTCTTTTCAAAGAGTGTTATAGTATATTATTTCTACTATGTTTTTGTTTTCCTTTCCATTAATTTTGTCTTGCCATTATCTCTTCTCTCCAGATTTTTTTTGATTTATCTTATTGTTCTTTTTATTAACTTCTTAAAATGAGTACTAATTTCCTTATATTTTGCCTTTATTCTTTATATTTTAAGCTATACATTTCCTCTGAATATACCTTTTGCTGTATTTGTTTCTATATATTTTGTAATTTCCTCTGATTCATTAATATTCAAGGATGTTAATCTTTTTAGAAATACGTTTATGTGTTTTGATTTATTATCAAAGAATAAGACCTATAAAATCTCTACTTTTTAAATATAAAGCTTTCTTTTCAACCAAATACATTATATTCTTTTTAAATTGACATAAGAAAAGTGGGTAGTATATACGTTGTGGACAAAGAATGTTGCCTACCATATCAATAAACAAAGGATGTTGCAGCCATCAAGCCATCAGCCATTTCAGCTGCCCACAGTGATACACCCTGAGGGTTCAGGATGGACAAAACAGGATACTGGCCCTAGATAGTTAAGGTGCATATCAAAGGAATAATTTTAATGATCCCAGACTCTTGCATCTTCCCATACATAGAAAAGCACTAAATTCATTAACTGAGAGGTCTGATTTTCTTTAATTAACACTAATCTTTGGATGTTCCAACTGCCTGGGTCTTTTTTTTTTTTTTTTTTTTTTGCAAAATCTCCTATATATTCTGGCTCCCCCCTTACCTCTTCAGAACAGTCCCTCACAGTTATCTGAGAGACTATTTCCTGGGCTTACGTCTTCAGTATGTCCACTGAATAAAACATAATTCTCAACTTTAAGGTTCTGCAATTTTTTTAGTTGACAGTGGGCATGTGTTTATGTATGCACGCACACACACACGCACATTATAGTTTATCAATGCTGCTTACTTTTTCAATTTCCTTACCTGTTTTGACCTTTAACCCTAATAATTTTACCAAATTTATACTATAACTTGATTTTTTATCAATATCTATTTACATTTCTAATATATTTTCCTTACATTTCTAAAATATTTTCTTTTGCTACTAAATGCATACTGGGTTATGATTGTTGCATCAATAGGAATTGTGCCTATTATAATTTAAAAACATCTCTCTTTACACTGCTTAGTGCTTTTAATCTTATATCTAAGCTTTTCTAATGGAATATTGACATTCTTGCCTTTTCTAATATTTACATTTGCCTTGTAGCTCTTCATTAATCCCATTATTTTCAGCCATTCTTTATCACTTGGTCTTATAGGGGAGCAGAATTTGCCACCCCAAATCATGTGTCTTTGGCATATTGATTATTTTAGGCTGATTATTTTTAAGAAACTGCAGGCACAGGAGAAGTTTGAAAACTGAGTAGACGTTACCTGTAAGAGAAATTTACATGTATAAGGGAAATCTTTATTTGTAGGGTGTCTCCCTGCTGTACTGGGAAGAGGGGGATGACTTTATCTCTAGAAACTATTATCAGTGGAGAAGGCAATGACTTAAATTTGCTTAACAATCTTACTCTTGGTTTATTGTGCTTTTCTCTGTAACTGATTACCAATCCCCAACATCTTCTTTTTTTTTTTTTTGCAGTACGCAGGCCTCTCACCGCTGCGGCCTCTCCCGCCGCGGAGCACAGGCTCCGGACACGCAGGCTCAGCGGCCACAGCCCACAGGCCCAGCCGCTCCGCGGCATGTGGGATCCTGCTGGAACGGGGCACAAACCCACATCCCCCGCATCGGCTGGCGGACTCCCAACCACTGCGCCACCAGGGAAGCCCCCCAACATCTTCTTTTGATGTTAGCTAAAGATAGTATTTAAGGTGAAGGCTTCTATTTTATTGGAGAGTTACTCAGTTTTCCCTGGTTTCTCCCATGTATGTGTTAGGGGAATCACTGACCAAAATTGTCAGCCTTGGCCAGGCACAATAGTAACCACTTACATGAGTTATCTTACAACAGGAGGTCCTGGTAAGGAACACGGAACTAACAAGCTACCACCAACCAGAAGAATTTGTAAAAGGTCAAAAGGAGAGAGGAGACGCCAGTCCGTATGTCCTACCAGCCTCCCAGAATCCTTCTTCTTGGAATCCATCTTGGCTGAGTGGCTGCACGCACCACCAGGAAGGACCCTGAGTCAGAATGATTGGCCAGAGACAACCCGGAATCTAACCCCGTCACCATAAAACCCGAGACTGCAAGCCACGTGGCAGAGCAGTCTTCCTGGGTTCCCTAACCCTGCTGCTCTCCGCCTGGGCGCCCCTTCCCAATAAAGTCTCTTGCTTTGTCATTTCTTTTTTTTTTTTTTTTTTTTTTTTTTTTTTTTGCGGTATGTGGGCCTCTCACTGTTGTGGCCTCTCCCGTTGCGGAGCACAGGCTCCGGACACGCAGGCTCAATGGCCATGGCTCATGGGCCAAGCCGCTCCGCGGCATGTGGGATCCTCCCAGACCGGGGCACGAACCCGTGTCCCCTGCATCGGCAGGCGGACTCTCAACCACTGCGCCACCAGGGAAGCCCCTGTCATTTCTGAGTGTTAGACAAGAGCCCACTCTCAGGCCCTGGAAGGGATCCCCCTTCCTGCAACATACGCATGTTATTAAACTTTTGTTTGTCTTTCTTCTATTAATCTGTTTTGTGTCAATTTAATTATTAAGCCAGCCAAAGAGCTAGAAGGGGAGAAGAAGATGTTTCCTCCCCTACAGTCTGAACTGAGTTTCTTGTGAACAGTACATTGGCCGATTTTGTTTTTTAACCTAATATGACAGCCTTTGTCTTTTTATGGAAGAATTTAGTCAGAGAATTCAGTTTTCAAGATGAACCAGAGCACAGAGGGGACACTGTCTTTGCTTATTTAAGTAGACTGTGTTCCAAAGATATGGAAATTGTTGAGGCTGGAGAACTAAATGCCTTCTTATACAAAAAGGTGTTTCTATAGGGAATACTCCATGAATTCCAATTGTTTCACAGATTAAGAGAGTCACCAAGATTCCCTAGTAACATTTCTCATCAGAGTGTTCTGTGGGGAAGAAATTAAAAGCTAAACAGTCCAGGAAGCTGAGACAAGAATCAGAAGAAAAAAGAAAGTGAGCAACCAGGTAATATGTCACCATTAAACCAATTAAGGAGGAGGGGATGTAGTAGGTGGTCCCAGACAAAACCTACTGGAGGTCAAGTGTAGACAACTAGTACAAGTTCTTGCACAGCTGATGTATCCCCAAGTGTGAAGTGAGTAACATGAAGAGAGACATCCTCCTACCACACACCTGCCAGTTAACAAGGTAGGAACATTGCAGGCTACAAAAATAATAGGTAATGCCAAAAGCAGGGGCAGATCCAGGTTGTGTGAGGCCTGCATGAAGCTTAAGCTAATTGCAGCGGGGGGATGGGAGGATGTCTTTAAGCAAAAGAATACAAAATTAGGTACCAAATTAGGTACAAACTTGAATATTTATTGAGATAAGAAAAGGAATAATAAGAAATGACTGGGCTGTTAGAGATCCAGGTCTTCTTCTTAGGTGTTTTTGGACAAGTAACCAGAAATCCTTACATAGATGCTCCCTGGTTATATCCAAGTGTTCCTTCTTCATGCAGGACACTTGACAACTCTCAGCCCTTGTCATAGTACAGGCAGGGACTATGTAAGTGAGAGACCCTAACTTAAGCTCAATTAGCCTCCAGGTAAATCTACCTCTAGTCAAAGTGTTGACTTCTATAGGAGTAAGGGTAAAGGGATATATCCACTCAACATGGACTAACCCAGACAGCCAGGCCCAGGTATAGAGAAGGCAGTCATAAAATAAAGGGCTGCTAACGGGATGCAGCCCCAAATCAGTAAACTCAAATTTACCCACCCCAAAGTTCAGGTGCTTTGAGGACTCAGGTGTCAACACACAATTTCTGAATTTTTAGAGTTGGTTAAGGCACACCCTTTTGATCAGAGAAACATAGTGGAAGAAGCCAAATTCCTGGAAAAAATACACTGGGGAGCAAGATTTTGTAAAGGCTGAGCATTTGGCAGCATCACTCACTTTCCCAAAAAAGATGGGACTAGATTCCACAGAGAGGAGCTGAATTAAAGTACAATTTGGTGGACCTACAGTAGAGCAATCCTAAACTTAAGCAGCTATATATATTTTTAAGTCTAATTTTAAGAGAATCTGAAGTAATGGAGATAACGATACCCTCATTTTACTGTATCCCAAATTCAATTTGACTTTGGTCTTAGGGATTTGGTCTCCACTAATCTCACTACTTATGACACATAAGAACTAAGTCTGAGGAGTATGAATCATTCTATTTTGTATGCGGGTTTTGTGGGAATAAAGCATCTAATAAATCTTTTATTAGTTTTTGTGCCAGTTGATATTCATTATAAACTTTCTGTATGAGAACCTCACATTAACAAAATTTGCCTTTGATTTAACATTTACTTAGTGGAGAATGTGAAAAGAAAATGTTAAGGCAAAACTGTATTTTAAAACACTGTTCACCATACATATGTCCTTGGAAAAAAGTGTGTCTACTCTTGTGATGTAGTTGTGGTATATTTAATTGGTGATTTTCTGTAAGTTTTGATTTTTATTTATGGGACCCAGCTACCAGATTATAGTTATAGAGAATATTTGGGATTGATAAAGCATTCACTACATTTGTAAAGGTGGAGGAAGTATTTACTGGGATGAAAGATGTAATCCCAGACTTTTAAATGAAGATTAAGAGCTTAATCTAAGTATAGGAAAGTCGAACAAGTGCCAAAATGGTTTAAGAGTGAAGTATAAAACCATATTAAACTCTAACTGTAACTGTCAGGCTAACTGTAAGTTATATTGTTAATAATACAATAAATACAATTTATTCAGTGTTTACTATGTATGCCTCAGGCACTGTTTTAAGCATTTTGCATGAACTAATCATTGAAATGTTATAACAACCCTATAAGGTAGGTACTATTATTAACTCCATTTTCCAACAATGCTTTTAAATATAAAATTGATAGACAAAGCCAATTTAGCTTCAGTTATATTTTGAATCTCAACTGTAAATATTACATTTTGAGCATAGTATTTGTCAAACTTATTTATGATAAAATACATTATTAATTTTAACTGATTATTTTTATAATCATTGCTGTAAAATGGCATCAAGCCTCTACAGAAGTGAAGTAGCTTTGAGATATTTTTCTGTGTTTGATTTGTCATGGACACTTGTAAAAGAAAATAAATTGACAATTTTATAAGTTTGCCATCATGTTTTAAATTGTGTCACTTTTGCCTGGAAATTTAACTATTTAAGTAATGTCTGAGATATGATGTGATGATCAAAATTTATAAATGCCCAGGCACTACTGATGTCATAGACACAGCATTGTTCTAAATTAACAAGGTGGGTGTAGAGTCTAATACTCATTTATGCCCAATGGATGCATAAGAGAGAAAAAAATATCTCCAAGTCAAATTTGTACACCAACATTCACATATTCCAAAGAACACTATATCCAAAACTCTGATTGTGGGAACATTTTTAAAAGAACATTTTCTCCTCCATTAATTATGTCAATTGCTTCCCCAGCAATTTACATTCATGAACCTTGGCTACCAAGACATTTTAATAATGACAACATAAATGAATGAACTGAGCCTTTTCAGCCTTCCCTTTATATGAAAATGGTTAAGGACACCTTTTAAGTGTTCCCATTGTTCTATCATTGTGTACTTCCTCTGAGAATAAATTGCATTACCTTTGCCTACTCTAAAATATCCCTGAAAATAAAAACCAAGATTTTATCTCGGAGGTAAATGTTCTGCAAACCTGAGACAGTCATAGCTGTACTTCTTAATTCCCTGCTGAAGCCCATGACCTTCACTGTCAACAATCTTGGAGAACAGCTTTCCAGCAGTTCCATTTTGGTGACTGAAAGTGAAATGCTTTGTTCAAACTACCACAAACAAGTCACAGAACAACTCTATTTACATGTTAATAGAATAGCAGAACAGAGATGCTTAAGGCAATAAGGCAACCAGAAGTTACCATCAAGATCCCTCATAGAGTTTGTATAACTTTAGGTGGTATATTGCAGATGGCTCCTAAAATAACCAAATGCATTAATGATGCCCTATTTTAACCTTACTTAGTTCACTTACATAATGTGGATAGTAGAATATTATACATCAGCCCTGCTCCCTGGTCCTGGGCCAGGATTCTCTCATGGTCAGGACATTCTTCCCTTGGAATGAGGTAGAAGATGATGGATGTGATATAAATTACCACTCTTAGGCCATAAGTTACCACTCTTAGACCATAAATTACTTATGGCTGCTGGGTCCCTGCCAAGGCTCTTATGCAAGAAAACTCCAATGGGTCAGGTTGAGTACAAAGATACCCTTCAAACAGAAAGGATATGCAAATTTTTAGCAACCTTATCTATAACCATAATTCATTCCTTTCATGGATTCATTTTCACACTTCACATTTTCCATTAGAACAGAGCCACTTCCTCATGGGACCATCTCACCCAAAATAATGCATCAGATGTAGGGACTTATCTCTCATTGACTCATTCATTCCTTAAACCTCCTCAGAGAACTGGGGGAGGGTGGTTTCATCATTATTCTCCTAGCTGCATTATCTAACTTGGAAAGATAAAGCTTAATACTAAGGATCAAGGCATTCTTTGGCCTTTATCAGTTCTAAGTTATCTCTGATTTATTTAAATAAAACAATACACTAAACCTCTAGTTAAACATGCCATATTAAAAAATCTTGTTTATTGCCTTTCTCTCCTAAGAACACATTATAGGAATAAAAACAGAGTTTTAAGTTCACATAGACAAATATAAGAGGAAAAAAATAGTAGCATAAAAGACTTTTATATGGGGAGATATGGAGAGAAATAACTGATTTATCAAGGCAGGAGGAACCCAACCTAAGTAGCTCCAGACAGAAATACTAATGACAAGTGAGAATATTCACCCCTGACCATTGTACCTAGGACTTGGAGGCACAATGTTCTTCAGTGGGCAAGGATCAAACCGGTTAAGAAAAATATATAAATAGGAAGCAATTAGAACACCTGATCCTCTCTCTTACTTCTGAAAGCCAACTGTACCCCATTCTTAGGCAGGGGGTCAAATTTTTACTCTCTGAAGAAATTGACCTGGGCAAGTTCTGGACAACCAACATCAAAGAGGCAGGAATAAAGGTCTATATCTAAAAAAAAAAAGAGAGAGAGACTTATAGAAAAGTTTGCAGGGCTACTGCATGATGCATGGTAGAATTCCAGGATGTCTTTACACTAAATGGTGGGGCCTTTAGCTCCCCTCATCCAACCAGCTCCCAGAAGACCAGAATATTTTACCACCACCTTACCTCCATGCCTGAAGAGAAGACTGGAAGGTTTAAAAGATTTTCACATATTTATGTTTGAAACTCCCCCCAAGTGAACAAGCCAACTCAACTACTCATCATCTATAATAAAACAATGTGAGGCAGGGGCCCAACTTTATTCTTTTGCATGTAGATATCCAGTTGCAAGCCCCATTTGTTGAAAAGACTCCTAATGCTTTTTGTCTCTATCTTCCTACTGCTTGGTTCTGGAGGCATATTCAACTGTTGAAGTGCATGGCCAAAGGGAAACTAAAGCCCTAGGTTTCTAGCCATCAGACCTAGAAGAGGGGCCCTATGGGAACTACAGACTTGTCAGAGATATTGAGGAGAGGGCTCATCCTCAATCTGTATGGATCTGACATAAACAAATACCAAAGCTTTGATAACAAAAATACAGAGTAGAACACTGTGTAAGTCCCAGACTGGGCAATCAAAACGGGTCTAAATAATACTGTAATGTGAAAAATGGACTGAGTTGGATCCACAAACCACAAGACATGGGTTAGAACGTGTGATCTGAAGTTAATTTAATTGATTGCCTGCTAAAACAAAGGAAAATATTAACAGTTTCTATAGGCTTTAAACAAGATGCAAGAATCTATTAACATAATATTCAAAACATCCAGCATGTAACACAAAATTACTTGCTATGTGAAGAATGGAGAAAACCTCAACAACTCACAAAGGAAAAGACAATCAACAGACACCACTACAAAGGTGGCCCCAAAGGTGACCCAAATGTTGGAATTATGATGCAAAGACTTTCAAAGTAGCCTTGATAACCATGCTACAAGATCTAAGGGCCAACACTCTTGAAACAAATGGAAGGACAGATCATCTCAGCATGGAAATAAAAGGTATAAATTGAACAAAATGAAAATTTTAGAACCAAAAAACACAAGAACCAAAATTTAAAATACACCTGATGGACTCAACAGCAGAACAGAGGTGACTAAAGGAAGAGTCAGTGAACTTAAACCTAGATCAATAGAAATGATCTAATTTGAACCACAGAGAAAAAATACTGAAAAAAAAAAAAAATGATCCACCCCCTCCCCATGGAATTGTGTAAAATGCCAAAAGTTTAATTTTCATGTCATCAGAATCTCAGAAGCGGGAAATAAGGAGGGTAGTTTAGAAAAAAAATTTTAAAGAAGTAATGTCTGAAAACTTTGCAAGATACATAAACTTATAGGCTCATAAAGCTCAGTAAAACCCAAACACGGTAAACTCAAAGAAGTTCATGCCCAGACATATCACAATCAAACTGATGAAAACCAAATTCTACCACCCCCTTCACATGCAAAAAACCAGTCAGAGGAAAACAGCATATTATATGTAGGGAATCAGTAATTTGAATGACAATCCTCAGAAACCAAGGAGGCCAGAAAGTAGTAGGATAACAGTTTCAAAGAGTTTATAGAAAAGAACTGTCAACCTCGAATTCTATATCCAGTGAAAATATTCTTTAGGAGTGAAGATGAAATAAAGACATTCTCAGATAAATAAAAAACAAGAGAATTTATCATTGGCACACTTGCTCTAGAACAAATGCAAAAGGAAGTTGTTAATAAACAGAGAAATCATTTCAGAGGGACATTTGTAACTTCAGAAATGAAGGAAGAGCAACAGAATTGGTAAATATGTGACTAAATATATTTTTCTCCTTAAATTTGTTAAAATAAATACAATGGTTGAAAGCATAAATTAAAACATTGCCTGATAGGCTTTTTTAATGTATATAACTTGTAATACACATGAAACAACAACATAAAGGGAGAAGATTCCTGAATCTATATGGCAGTAAGTTTTCTACATTCAATTTGAAGCAGTAAAATACTAATTTAAAATCGACTGTGAAAAGATAAGTAAATAGATTGCAAGGTTTTAGAAAAATCACTAAAAATATACTAAGATGTAGTTTTAAAAAACTAAAAGAAATGTTAAAAGGGATACTAGAAATCTTCATATAATCTAAAAAATTAAGAAGTCGAAGATTTTAAAACAGAGGGGGCATTCAGATAACAAATAATAAAATGGCAGACCTGTCAAAATATATAAATAATTACATTAAATGTAAGACATCTAAGCACATTAATTAAAAGGCTGAGATTGTCACAAATGATTAAAAATAAAATATGAACAAATGGTATGTTATCCATAAGAAATCACTTCAAATACAATGCATAGGTATAGTAAAAGTAAAAAAGTTGAAAAAGATATATCATGCAACCACTAATAAGAAGAAAGTTAAAGTAGTTATACTAATATCAGAAAAAAGTAGACTTCAAAGCAAAGAAAATTCATGAGGAAAAGAGAGGGAAATCACATAATGATAAAAGGCTTAATTCACCAAGAAAAATAACAATCCTAAATGTATATACATGTAACACGAGAGCTTCAAATTGCATGAAGCAAAAGCTGACAAAAATAAAGGGAGAAATAGATAAATTGAAAGTTATAGTTTGATATGTTAACATTCCTCTTTCAGAAACAGATGAAACTGGTAGATAGAAAATCAATAAAAATATAGAAAAACTAACATCATCTGTCAACTGAGTCTAAATGAGTGAGCCAAAGAGGCAGTCTCAAGGGAAATTAGACAATGTTTTGAACTGATCAAAAATGAATGTACAGCATATCAAAATTTGTGGAATGCAGCTAAAGAAGTTCTTAGAGTGAAATCTATAACATTAAATGCTTATATTAGAAGATAAAAAGGTCTCAAATTAATCATCTAAGCTCCCACATAAAGAAATCAGAGAAAAAGAAGAGCAAAATAATCCCAAGCAAGCAGAACGAAGGAAATAAAATAAGAGCAGATCAATGACACTGGACACAGAAAAAAATAACAAAAAATCAATGAACATAAAACCTCGTCTTTTAAAAAGGCCAATTATCTTGACCAATCTCCAGTAAAACTGACAGGAAAGAAAGACATACAAACAACTAATTTGAGAAGCAAACTGGGAGCTATCACTACATACCACACAGACATTAAAAGGATAGTAAGGTATTAGTACAAACAACTCTATGCACATGATGTTGACAACTTTGATGAAATGGAACAATTCCTGGAAAGCTACAATCTACCAAAACACTCCAAGGTGAAATAGAAAAATGACCAAAATTCTGGAAGAGGTGGATATTTCAGACAGGCAAAGCTGCAGCAAAAAAACCAATTTATTGTGCTTGTTGAAGATATTGTGCACATGAAGTAAATTAAGATGAGCAAAACTTTTCCTAACTCAGGGTACCAAGTTATTTAGTAGGGAACCTTAAAGGCAGGCTTAATAACTTTAGAATCATTGGAGGTAGGTTTAAAGTTTAGACTGTTTTGCATGTGTAACCAGAGCGTTCCCTGAAATTAGAAAGATATTCTAATTATATGTAACATGATATTAGATATTAGATATAATTAGAATAGCTTTCAAATCTATGGCATGTGGGTAACCCCAAGGGATCTAAACCTCTGCTCAGAGACAAGCTTTGTATGTGGCTGGGGGTAGGATGAGAAGTCCCTGTCAAGCCATCGCACTGCTACGCTGGTGTGGGGACGCTGCCATCATGCTATGCCCGGGGACACCACAGGACACTCTCAACCCTAATTCTCCCCACATGCACACTCAGGTCTCCACAGGGGAGGAGGATGCTGGAGGGATATGAGCCTCCTCTCCCCAGTTCAACCTTGTCAGCACTCTTGGTGGAGGCTGGCAGAGGTCTGGGGCAGAGATGGGGAAAGGGAGGCCAAGCAGAGCCTGGGGCATCAGGGGTTGGTAGCAGGGGGCCAACTATCTATCCTAGGGAGGCGGGGGAAGCTGCAGGAGGCAAGACCACGTGTGAGCCAAGACTCCAAGCTCTCCCTCTACACGTGCTCCTTTGTCCCATTGGACTTCAACTACAAAACGTAAATTCAAAGACAAAATAACTATAAATTTCAAGATGTCAACCACAGAGCATTAAACCCCAATCATGGGGCCCTTCTTAGCATGGAGCCCTATGAAACTGTACAGGTGGCACATCCTAACTGTAAAATGTGGAAAGTTCTCATAATATGGGAGACGTTGTGTAAATAAAACAGCAGTGGACTGGGATTAGGAGGCCTTTGGCCTACTGTCGGTTTGATGGCTATTTTGTTATACATCACTCTACAGTAAGTCCCCTACATATGAACCTTCAAGTTGCGAACCTTCAAAGATGCGAATGTGCATTCGCATGTCCAATCACATAAGTTAGTTCACGAGTCTGGCATGTATTGTCACATGTGTGCATCCTCTATAAGTGGTTGTGCTTTTGTGTACTTTACAGTACTGTACAGAGTACAGTAGTACAGTATCTTCATTTCAAGCCCAGGATGTCTGACTTGAAAAATCTGCCAGTTTTTATTCCTGGGAGGAAGGATTCTCAACAGGAAGAGAAAAATATGGAAAATAGTGTCTTCAGTTAAAAAATTAGCTCATCATAGTTAAATTCAGGAAATCAGAGTACTTATGTAGGATGCTGAGTGTCTGAAAATAATATACTTTTCAAGGTACCGTACTGTAAGATTAAAAATGTTTTATTTTTTTTGTTTGTTTTTAACATATTATTTGTGTGAAAAGTACTATAAACCTATTACTATACTACTGTACTATATAGAGGATTGCATTAGTTGGGTACCTAGGCTAACTTCGTTGGACTTACGAACAAACTGGACTTAAGACGTGCTCTCAGAATGGAACTCATTCGTATGTAGGGGACTTACTGTACTATTTTGAACTTCAGTTTCCTCATCTATAAAATAAGAAACTTTTCAAGTACTACTGCACTAAGTTTGAATCTCTAGGAGTGAGACCACAGAATCTGTATTTTTACATAGGTCTCTAGGTTTTTGCTATCCAAAGTATGGTGCACAGAACAGCAGCGTATCACCTGAGAATGTGTTTCAAATGCAGAATATCAGGCCTCACCCCAGACCTGCTGAATCAGAATATTTATTTTTAATCAAGATCCCCAGATGATGTGAATAGAGTTTGGAAGCATTACTGTAGATGATTTCATGATCTGTCAGGTATGGGAACCACCAATGTAAATAGAGTATCTCAAAGGCCTCATTCAGCAACCAACATTATAATTTTATACAACAACTAAAAGGCAAGAGCAGTTAATGCCCACATTAAAGAATTTGGTAAATTCATTAAGGAGGGACTTGCTTTCACTTATGTTTTAAGTCCTAAATGTGTGTTTAAACGGTTTCATTCTGTTTTCATTCTATTCTCATTTCATATTTCTTAGTAATTGCTTGTTCATAATAATTGATTTAATCTTCCACTGTGTTTAGGAAAAGGAAGGAGAGATCTTACATTCATATTTTCACTAACCAGTCTCTGAAACTTAAGTACAGGACTTCTCTTAAACTTAAAGTAGATTTGTTTATTAAAATAATTATTATTGGGGCTTCCCTGGTGGTGCAGTGGTTGAGAGTCCGCCTGCCGATACAGGAGACACAGGTTCGTGCCCCGGTCCGGGAAGATCCCACATGCCGTGGAGCGGCTGGGCCCGTGAGCCATGGCCGCTGAGCCTGCGTGTCCGGAGCCTGTGCTCCGCAACGGGAGAGGCCACAACAGTGAGAGGCCCACGTACCGCAAAAAAAAAAAAAAAAAAAAAAAATATGATGATGACTTTATGACAGTTTTTTTCCAACTTTAGCTTTACTTTCTCTTTAGCTTCAACATCTATATTGTGTTCCTAAAAGCAAAGTGATTGCATTAGACGAAATTTATCCTGAAATTTTATCCTGTACCACTCTTTAGATAAATATGTTAATTTCCATGGAAACTAGAGATAAGCCTCTGACCAGTTTTCCATATTATGTGTTTAATACTCAGAGACTCTTCAGACTGCCAGTGAGTATTGACTACAGGAATCTTACTGCTCTACACATTCTTCCTGGCAGAGCCTACATTATATATGTTTCAACGTGAAAGATATCAGAAAGCAGTTTTTTCTCTCATACAGTTTTTGTTGATATACATTGATAAAAAGCATAGTGGTGAGCTTTCAGCCAGTTCAGTCTTAGAGTCTTAATTCTTTAATTTTGAAGCTTCTTGGAGCCTAGGATTTTTCTCATGATGGACGTAAGGGGAAAGGCATGGAACAATTTGGTAAGTAGCATCACTCTGCATGAATTATTGGCCCAGATTCTAGTGAGTACATTGGCAGTCTGACTTAAAATGGAATGGGTTTTGTTCTTCCTTGGCCCATTTTTTAAGCATCTGCTGAGAGGATTTCAGACCTGCCCTGTAGCTAACATAGCCCAGAATTCTTTTGAAAATTTGAGAATATGTCAAATGGATTGAACTGGTACATTTTTAGACTTGTTCTCTCTTTCTTTACCTCAGTTACTTTACCTCTATACTCAGTTACTGAGTATAGAGTAGTAGGCGAAGGTTAGAGAGAGGGTCAGAAAGACCCTCAATGCTTTCTGAGATGAATGAAGAGTGTTGACCTATGAACAGGTAATGATTGGTTATTTCAAATTATGGGAGCAATTTCTGTCCCTGCTACTACAAAGTACAAGTGTGAGCAGTACCACCCTTACATCCAACAAGAGGGGTCTCTGCCCATCCTTGCCCCTCCTCTGACTGTGCCCCTTCCCCATGGAATAAGGAATCCACAGGAGCAATTGCATGTGGCTCATACAGAGTGCACACCCCCAAGCCCTCCTTCTTCTAGACCAGACTTTGGATACGTGGGAAACTGAAATTGCCAACCAGACTGTCCTGAACACACTTGCAGAGTCTGTGTGGGCCTCTTTTTTTTTTTTTTTTTTTTTTGTGGTACGCGGGCCTCTCACTGTTGTGGCCTCTCCCGTTGCGGAGCACAGGCTCCGGACGCGCAAGGCTCAGCGGCCATGGCTCACGGACCCAGCCACTCCGCGGCATGTGGGATCTTCCCAGACCGGGACACGAACCCGTGTCCCCTGCATCGGCAGGCGGACTCTCAACCACTGCACCACCAGGGAAGCCCTGGGCCTCTTTTTTGAGGTAGACTGTGGTGCTCATGTGTGTACCTCCAGGCCAAAGGGAGACCAAGGGGCAGCTGTTGGTGGGGAGGGGTTGGAAAGGGTGCGACCATGGTTGTTCTAGCACAATGGTTCTCAATTTTTTGTTTTTGCTGTTGTTCTGAGAAATGCTTTACACTCTTAAAAATTACTGAGGACCCCCAAAGGGTGTTTTTATATAGGCTATATCTATTGGTGTTTTCTGTATTCGAGATTAAAAGATTTCTCAGAAAATATTTTCTAATTTATTGGCAAAATAGACCCATTACATGTTAATATAAATAATAAGTTATTGAAAATATATCTTCTGAAATAAAATATTTCCAGAAGCATGACATTTTACATCTTTTGCAAGTCTCTTTCATATCTGACTTGAGAGAAGACAGCTGAATTGTCATGTATGCTCTGCCTTCAGTCTGTCATGATACATTGTTTTTGTTAAAGTAAGTGATTTTTAAAAATCCAGTTTCAAAAATATACATGGTTGGCAAAGGGAGGAATATTTTAACAGCCTTTTTAGATAATTTTGTATGTTCTTCTTTAATACCACACAAAACCTCAACAAGTGACTATGAATATGTAAATTATACAAACATCACTTATCTCCCAGTCACAAGAGAATATTAGGTATGTCTAAAATGAAAGAGAAGGCAGGATGTTACTCAATAGTACTCCCTAAGAGAAACCAAAAAAGGAGGAGGAACACTGGCCATAAAAGACTAGGGATGATCACAGGGGACTCTGCCTCTGTGTTGAGTGCCCAGTCAACTTCACCCCGATGACATATAAATATCCTCCTCCTTTTAGCCTACTACGTCGTGAAATATAATTAAATATAATCATGTGTTAACTCTGCCTAAAACTCTTAAATGGCCAGTCATGGCTTCAATAGAGTTCTCTTAAAAGATAAAGGCCACATTTCTCAGCGTAACATACAAGTTAGACTTAGCCTAAATTCTTCCTCCTCCTGCATATTTGTCTCCCAAACTCCCTCCAGCTGCCTCTTCTCCTCCCATTCCCAACACCATGTTATTTCTCACCTATGAATTGGCTCGTGCCATCTCTCCTCTATGTGGAGGGAATTCTTAACCAACCTTTAACATTCAAGGGACACCGTCTGCCACGGTTCTTCAAGTTTGTGTTAAGAGTTACTCCTCTGAGCTCCCATCTTATTCAAACTGTCATCTGTCATTAAACTTACTATATACCATCTTGCCTTCCAATTAATTATTAATTTGCCTCTCTCTGCGACTACAACATGAATGTCCTCATGCAGGGAATGTGTGATATGAATGTCTATATTCTAATGCCTAGAACAAAATTCAGTACCTAGTGGGCACAAAAAATGTTTGTTGACATAATGCTCAATTTTCCGTTTTAAAATTTATTTTCAATTCTCACATTTGACTGACTTGTACACTGCCCTTCTAATGTAAGTGTCTTTCCCAAACAGGAACCAAATGATTCCAGAGACAAATCACCTAATATGGATAGCTGCAAATTTAAAGTACTTGTCAGTAAATGCCATTGCACTGTACTGGTTGTTTTTCTTTCAGAGATGACTTTCTGACATAAAGTGATCAACACCTCGGTCTGTATCTTCTTGCAGTCCAGAAGCAAATGATTCATACTTCTTATTATATTAATGCATGGGGAAAGTAATAAAAGTTCCAAGAAGCCATAATATACTCACAACATCATAACTTTCTCTCATTACCTAGAAGTCAGTGGATCATTACTCCTGATATGTATTGATTCAGGCTGACAGCACTGGAGTTTACATTCACCGTCACTCATATTCTTTACGTCAAATAACTGTCATAACCACCTTACTGCATTCACATATGAAACTACACTTGACTCTGTGCAAACACTGTACATTTTGCTCCACGGTGATCAGACACTTGCTCTGTCCAAGGTGCTGAGGATGGGAAGGAACAAGGCTCTTGCCTAAAGCCCAACAGTTTTCCACAAACTATGCTAATAAGCCCTTTACACTTAAGCACTATGTCATTTAATCTTCACAACAAAAATGTGAGGGAGTTGGTGTTATTATCCTCATTCTATAGATAAGAAAATTGAGGCTCTGCATGGCTGATCATGAACACTACTGCTATGCTGAGGACACAAATGTCCCTAATTTGTCTGAGTCTCAACCGTTACCTGCACCTGCTGGTCCCTTGGAGACCACTCCTGACCTTCTCTCACCTGCTAAGCCTTCTGCAGCGCTCCCCAGCACTACTGCTGTGCTGTCAGAGACTTGCCTGATCCTCTGCTCTCATCTGGGAGCTGTCCATCAAGAGCTCACCACAGCCATCATCATGCTTCTGTGCTGGTGCTGTAGGTGAACTGCTTCCATTTATTCAATTCATTTTTTAATATGTGCCAGGGACTAAAGAGGACATGCAAAGCACCTGCCCCCACAGAGTTTTCATTCCAATAGATGCAGCTCTGCCCTTGGTCCTCAGCTGATTGGCTCTGGAGCTTCCAGACCTAAACTGGCCCCAGGAGACAGACTGGGCCCCCTCTTCCCTTACTAGGTGTACAGGGCAGACTCCCTACAGCACTGTCTTGAAGAGTTTTACACAGGCCTGGTCTTAGGAGTTTTTGTCAATAATTCTCCATGTTCTTGGGCCCATAGAATTGGCCACAGGGACTCTGAGCACAGCAGTGGGACTCATGAGGGACAGTTTGCTTTGACCTCAATTAAAAACATTCACTGCTGTACTTCTAAGTGAAGTGTTGATTCTAGAACTCTCCAAATCCCTTTTAGTTTTGCTGTCTCCAGAAGCTGAAGGGCCAGCATGCAAATGTTCCCCAAGAGCGTGCAGGATATCCAGATATATGTAAGGGTTCTGGACTAGACATGCATGAAAATAACAATACCTCCTTAATAATAAGCCCTTAATAGGACTTAAGGTGCTTAAGCTGAGCTAGGGGCCATAGGATGTGAATTAAGAACTTAGTCTTTCCTCTCTTCTCTGTAGATGTCTTTCTTCTTTCCAAGGCTGATTCTCCCGTGCTCATGGCCTTCACACTCAACCACCTTACAGTACTGCTAACTCGCTACAGCGGCAACCTCTCACTACTGTTCATTTCCATGTAGCGTTCAATGTCCTCTCATCTACAAACAAAACAAATCCCCCTCTGGACACTTTTAGCCATTCATATTCCTCATTTCCTTCACAGTTATGCTTCTTTTAAGATTTGTCTGCACTCAATGTTTCCACTGCTTCAACCCTCACTCAGCTTGCAAGTCACAGAAGTCTGCCCCTCTTCCACCCTGCACTGACTGTGCTCTTAAGGTCCCCAGCCACACATGGCTGCTGAAAGAAAGGAGTCTTTTAGGTCCTTATTATTCTTGTATCTTATGCAGCCTTGACACTACTGATCAATTTTTTATTGAAACACTCGCTACGTCTGGTTCCTCATCCCATTCTCACGCTCTTGCTAACATGCTTTTTTAGTCTTGTCATTTGCTATGCAGCTGTGCAGCTTAACATTCTGAACATATGTGTATTCTTTTTTTTAATTAACATATAGTTGATTTACAATATTGTGCCAATCTCTGCTGTACTGCAAAGTGACTCACTTTTACACATAGAGACATTCTTTTTATAATTTTCTTTTCTATTACGGTTTATCGCAGGAGATGGGATATAGTTCCCTGTGCTATACAGTAGGACCTTGTCGTTTATCCATTCTAAATGTAATAGTTTGTATCTACCAACACCAAATTCCCCGTCCATCCCTCTCCCTTCTCCCCTCCCCCTTGGCAACCACACGTCTGATCTCTATGTCTGTGAGTCTGTTTCTGTTTTGTAGATAGGTTCATTTGTGCCATATTTTAGATTCCACATAATAGTGATATCATATAGTATTTTTCTTTTTCTTTCTGATTTACTTCACTTAGTATGATCATCTCTAGTTGCATCTATGATGCTGCAAATGGCATCATTTTATTCTCTTTTATGGCAGAGTAGTATTCCCTTGAACATGATGTGTATTCTATCCTGTCTCTTCTCCCATGTCCTTGCTAGGTTGACTCTCTTCCTACTTTTCATCCTCTGGACAATTCATTTCCCGTAGAACATCTATTTATTTGACCTTTACCCAGTCCTTCCACGTTCATCTCTGAACGTTCTTAGCTGTTACCTGCGTGGCATTCCCTCTCCTCTCTTTGCTCATTCAATAGCAATTTCTCTTCTCTAAAGAAACTTTCATAGTAACTGGAGGGAGGTGGATTTCCCATGATACCTCCAAGATTTACCATGCTTAAACCTTCTTTACTTAACACTCTTCTGTATATATTCACTCGTTGTTTTATACAGACTACTATACTAACATTATTTCAAGAATCATTATGGGCTATCTGGGTTGGACCATATATTTCTAGCAAATAATGGCTTTTAGGATTTGGTATGATTTCAGCATTTAGTAAAAATGCATCAGTATGAAATTGGAAATGTTTTATAATAGTGATTTACTATGAATAACTAAGTATGCTGCTAAGTGACCAGCAGATTGTTTATATATAATTCCCACTTGAGTATGGGCCCAATTTTTCAGTCATGGTCATGCTTAAAATAAAACACTAATTTAAAGAATAGGGACATTGATACATTTTTACACCTTCCATTCTCATGATGGAAATAGCAAAGATGACCCACAGTTGTTGGCCTTAGAAGCATTTGTGAATTTACCAACTAAAAATAAAACCATGAAGAAAACCTTACATTTCTTATTTCCCCTTAATATTTGACTTCTCTTTCCCTTCTCTTCCTTCCCTACCTTTCCCTTCCCTTCCCTTCCCTCTCTCTCTCTCTCTCTGGAGGAGAGTTTTTTTTTTTAAATTTTACTTAATTTCCTTTTAAAACAATGATACAACTTCCCTTTAGTTATATTTATATAGCTCAGAATTGAAAAAAAAAAAAAAAACAGAATACAGTGAAAAGTCTTCCTCTTGCTGGAGCAGCTGTCATGCAGTCACCCTCCTCAGAGAACCAATCCTACTAGTTTCCAGGTCTCTTTCCTAGATATTTTATGCACCTGCAAATGATAGATCTCCATGGTATCTTTCCAGAGTCAGGATCTTTTTGGAAGCCACTGATCATTTTCTCTTTACACAGCTGAGTGTTCTACACTTTTCTTAGCCTCTCCCCCCAGCCCTAACAGGACACACATGAAGTTATACCCCATCTCTTTAGGAACTACCTCCAGGCTCTGCCACTTAAATGTCTCTTCTGCACCTACCTGCTTAGCCTTGGTGACTTCAGTTTTTCTTCCTCTTAGTTCAACCCCTTTAGAGAAATGCTTACCCTGAATTTGGGGGTTGACTCTTGATTTTGGCTGTGATCCCTGGTGGCTGCCTTTTATATCTCTCTTGGTTCCAGGCTCTGCAGGTCACAGGCAGTTCTGACTCCTGAAACCCCCTCCAAGTCTAGTGTTCTGTATATTTACTTCACCAGGAGTAGACTTTGTGCCTTAAAGGCTAAGTCCTGGTGACCGTGGAAACCATCACATGCCCCAGCTTTCTTTCTTCCATTTCAGAGAACAGAGGCTTTCTCTTCCTTCCACCTCATGCCTTTGTTCCATCTTGTTTCCTTTTATTTTTTTGCTTCTTAATGTCCAGCCATTATCAGAAATCTCAGCCCATCTGGGCTAATTAACTCAGTTCCTTTTACATTTTCAGAGCTAATAAAGCAGAGGCCACAGTCTTCATGTTACAACTCCTTCCCTCTGTGAAAAGAAACCTCTATCTCTTCACCCAATAATTGGCTAGCACACCCCTGTGACCTCTACCAGAAACAGAAGCTTCTCCAGCCACATAAACAGTCTGCCACATCAGGAGCACTTAGCTACATCTTAGACTCTTTTCCTGTCACTATTTGGGAGAAAAAAACACTCCAAAGACCACATTACTCAAAGTGGCTGATGAAATGTGCAGTACCACACTAGCAGAAATCTGCTTCTGTAAAGAGTAAACTCTGGTTGTAGCCTTTCAGGTTGAACTCTTTTGTGCCAGCCAAGAAAGTATGTGGCATATCAGGGTTTACATAAGATAGGGTCACAAACTCACAGAGTTGGAGATTTTCCTAATATAAAAAAGTTAATGATAGTAAAGGAGTGCTCTCCAGGCAATAATGAATTTCAAGAAAGTGATTGGAAAGTAAAACTGATTATGTCCTCCTTGTGGAGTGAATTAAGCTGATTACTATTAAAATACTCTTGTAATATAGTCATACACTATTACCTGTCTTTCTATTTCTCTCTGGCAAAACTATAACTCACATTTATAAGTCAGCCATTAAAATATCTTTCTTTTGTCTGTTAAAATAGAAGCATGGGTGCCTGGAATTTTCCAGTTCTTATTGCTACAGGGTATGGAGACACCTGGAAAGTATAATATCCAACCATTAAACTATGCAACGTCATTAGAAAATGACTTCATTTTAATTTGTAGGACTATGGAATCAGCACCTTGCATTTATGAGTTAAATCTGAAGACTTATTATAAAGCTAAAACTGTGCGAGTTAACTTATTATTATATGCACGTGATATCTAGACTGAATGACCGAGAGAAGTTTGTAATTCTGCAGTATACATCCTACAGTATAAATTTTGTCTGTAGGGCTTCCCTGGTGGCGCAGTGGTTGAGAGTCCGCCTGCCGATGCAGGGGACATGGGTTCGTGCCCTGGTCCGGGAAGATCCCACATGCCACGGAGTGGCTGGGCCCGTGAGCCATGGCCGCTGAGCCTGCACGTCCAGAGCCTGTGCTCCACAACGGGAGGGGCCGCAACAGTGAGAGGCCCGCGTACCGCAAAAAAAAAAAAAATTTTGTCTGTAAGTGACTTGGGCTGTCAAGATAATTGCCAATGATAAATCAAAGTATATGAGTTCATTCAAAGCAACATGTTTACTGTATTTTACATATTTATCGTTTCTGTTAAAGCCATTCTAGAGTCTTTGGCATTAATGTTGCCATGTGCATAGATCTTGGCATATAAAATTAACCTGTTATACGCTGCTATGTATGAATATATGACTAAAGCTGAATCTAGGTGGATTGGAACTGCTATTTGAAATGCGTAGTCCTGTGTGTTATGATTTACTCACTGTCTCAAGGATAAGTCTTTGGCCGTGAATCAAACAAGATTGTAGGAAATAAAAGAAGAGGTCAACTAGACTGGGCACCTCACTTTCTCTCTGCTTCCTTCCGACCCAGCCTCATGTTTGTCTCATCTCACACTCAACTAATCTTCTGAACAAATGAAAACCTTCAGGTAAAGGGTATGAATGACTGTCACTCTGAGAGAGAGAAGTCGGGGCAACGATTATACCCATCCCTCTCACTTTCAGCTCTACAAGAAGCCCTGGCACATTTAGCTTGTGTTGGACACATTTTTAAACCCTCAAATGCTCACCATTTTCAAAGTCAAGTTTAAGATCAAAGTTAGGTAGTCATTTCTTTACCTAGCAAACCAAAACCAATAAGGAAACTATTAAACTAAACTGGGCCATGACCCATCAGACACCTTTTGGTTCAGTAGGGAAAACACTAGGATCAGATCCAGTGCTAGATTGGATGAGTGCAGCTGAAAGGGAAGAAAGGGATAAAATTAGATAATTAATACACTAAGGTTCTCTTTAGTATTACCAATATTAAATGTTATAAAATATTCAGCCTTGGTTAATGTCTGTACATTAATAAAATGTATAAATATTTTGGTAATTCAACATACTGACATATATAATCAAAACCTCTGTATTAAATGCCTGATAAACTGCACATGAACATCTTCTTGCAAAGAGTTTGATCATGGTCCCTTTTAACTGAGTAGGAAGGAAGGAAGTCAGAATAATTGGCATCCAAAAATACCTATTGAGGGACTTCCCTGGTGGTGCAGTGGTTAAGAATCCACCTGCCAATGCAGGGGACACGGGTTCGAGCCCTGGTCCGGGAAGATCCCACACGCCACAGAGCAACTAAGCCCATGCACCACAACTACTGAGCCTGTGCTCTAGAGCTCACGAGCCACAGCTACTGAGCCCATGTGCCACAACTACTGGAGCCTGCGTGCCTAGAGCCTGTGCTCCGCAACAAGAGAAGCCACCGCAATGAGAAGCCTATGCACCTCAACAAAGAGTAGCCCCCACTCAACGCAACTAGAGAAAGCCCTCACGCAGCAATGAAGGCCCAACGCAGCCATAAATAAATAAATAGATAACATATATATATTTTTTAATCTACTGAATACCCTCACGCAAGTCACTCCAGTTGACACCAACAGTGAAAAATATATGAAGCAATCCTTGCACTAAAAAGCCTGGGATCCTGCTGGAGACATCAGATGTGATGTCCTATGGCCCCTAACAGCCTGTGACATCCTAAAGTAGACATTGACCAAGAAAACAAAAGGTGCAGAATGGCTTTGAGGTCCCAATTGAGGGTGAAAACCTGAATATGGTACAATGGTATACTACTTTATAATTTTATCTAGAATCACTCAGCAGCCCAAGTGTCAGAGTATAGAAATTAAGTTCCACATACATCCATAAAAAAGAAAATTCAATTTGCTATATAACTAGTCTGGTCTTACAAAAATAGCTTTATAAGACATCTTATAAAAATTTCTACAGCTATAGGAACACAATAATACCCTAGTAAAGCAGCAGGTGGAATTTTGGAAAGAATGCAAGAACAGTCGTTATTCTTCTTTTTCTCCCATTTGACTGATATGTGATTTAAACCCAGTTTCTCAGCACAACCTATTTCCTCATCTGTAAAATGGGAATTATCTTTGCTTGCTTCTTCAGAACACAGTCGTGGGAACAATTGAGAAAATTATTTAAACACATGTTTTAAACCTATCTAATAGTAAGATATTTTCTTGTGCTGATGTTTCTACACAGCAGAAAGCTGTTTGAGTTTACTCCTTTACAAAAATAACTCAATAAGTCACCTTAATACTGGTTTAAAAATGCCTATAAATTCCACTTTTAGGTATATAACCAAGAGAAATTAAAACCACCACATACAAAAAAAAAATGTCCATAAATGATCATATAGCAGCATTACTCATCCTAGTCCAACAGTGGAAACAATTCTAATTTCCATCAACTGATGAAGAGATCAACAAAATGTGGTATATCCATGCAATGTATTATCATCCAGCAATAACAAGGAATGAAGTCCTAATATGTGATACAACATGGATGAACCTTGAAAACATTATAAGTTAAAGAAAGCAGCTTAAAGACCACATATTGTATTATTCCACTTACATAAAAGTCTATAATAGACAAATTCATAGAGACAGAAAGATTAGAGGTTGCCTAGGATTGGGGAGGAAGGGAGGAAAGGAAGAAAAAAGGGAGGGACAGCTAATCAATACAGAATTTCTTTTTGGAGTTATGGAAATATTCTGGAATTAGTTGTGAT
The DNA here is from genome assembly GCF_949752795.1 of Hyperoodon ampullatus. Classification (NCBI taxonomy): domain Eukaryota; kingdom Metazoa; phylum Chordata; class Mammalia; order Artiodactyla; family Ziphiidae; genus Hyperoodon; species Hyperoodon ampullatus. The sequence continues at coordinate 47,355,510 of NC_136919.1, read as the reverse complement.
GGTTACACAACTCTGTTAAAATACCAAATCCATTGAAATATACACTCTAAATTTAGAGTGAATTTTATTATATGTGAATTGTTTCTCAATAAAGATGTTCTTTAAACACATACAAACCACCCCCTCAAAAGAAAAACTCAGAAAAAGAGTCCTTGTCGTTTCAATAATCTGAAGGATGATGCTTTCAGCAGTGTACCAAAAAGTATTTTATCTAAGCAGTTTTAGTTGCTACAGATGCATATGAATTTCATTACCCATCATCTCAGATGCAGAAACAAGCCTAGAGAACTCAGGTAAATTTTCTCTGTCATTAGGCAACACAGGAAGAAGCCATTCCTGCACTACTGAATCCATATTTTCTTAATCCAACCTTCTCTGTCATTCTGAGAATCACTTTCACATTCAATCTCTAATGCTGAGTAACCTTTAAAGACCCACATTTCCCAGGTTTTCTTGCTACTGAGGGCTGATTGTGACAGGGTCAGAGTTTAGTTGCTTTGGTACAAAGGTCAAAACAGTTTAAACCACGTCAATAGAGACAATGTAAAATGTAGGCTAAGATGCTAACATTGACAAAACAAGTCCTTGTGAATGGGACTAGAATAATAAGAGTACTTCAAGCATGCCAGGTGCTCTTCTAAGTGTTTTCATTAGAGTAATTCATTTAATCTTCACAACAGCCCTATAAGACAGATATTATTTTATGCCCATCTTTAAGAAGAGGACATCAAAGCAAAGAGAAGATAAGTGGCTTGTCCAAGGTCAAACATCTAGCAAATGAATGGGCTGAGTTTCAAGTTCAGGCAGTTTGACCCTTGAAATCTGAGCTCTTGATCACCACACTGTATGTCTCTTACATACAGAACAGTATATGGAAGAGAGGACAATTTCTGCCCTCAAATAACTCCCATTTACTTGGGGACAGATAATGTATCTAGTAGGATAGAGAAGAGCCAAATTAGGAGTTTAAATGACCAACTTCTTGGCACACCCAGAGAAAAAGACATGTGAGGACACAGCGAGAAGGTAGCCATCTGCAAGCCAAGGAGAGATGCCTTAGGAGAATCCAATTCTGCCAACCTTGATTTTGGACTTCCAACCTCCAGAACTGTGAGAAAGTAAATTTCTGTTGTTAAGGTCTGTGGTATTTTGTTATGGGAGCCCTAGCAGACTAATATACAACCCTTCCTCTGTCTTCTCACAGCATGCTATAATTCTTCCATTAGAATCTTTGTCATATAATATTATAATGATCTGTTTTATTCTCCATGTCTCCTATTAGAGTGGAAGCTACCCCAAGAGCAGGGATTTGTCTTTCTTGTTCACCACTGTAGCCCCAGCTCCTCACATAGTAGCTAGCACACTGTAGGCAACTCAATAAATATTACTGAATGAATAAATTACTAAAATAACATTTAAAAAATGACCAACATCTTAAAAGCCTTTTTTATCCCTTTCAAAAGGCTTATAGATATATGACCTTATTTTATGTTTTTAACGTTTGTTCTACAAGTTCCAAGAGGACTTAAGAATCATTCACTGCCACAGAATAGTTGACACCTGCAACACTAAATAGCACAATCAGTATCTTCATCTTAACATCGTGTTCCTTGGGAATATGAGCACAACACTACTGAAAATGAGACAGGGGAGTTTCACTCTTGCTTGCATTTCAGTTCTCGGAACTCTGAGCACTCCTCCTGCATTGTCATCCACGTATGGAATTGGGGGCAGCTGGCAAAAGTCTTGGGAGTGAAGTACTGTGAGCTTTGGAAGAGTGAGTAAACAGAACAGCTGAGCAGACAACCAAAGTAAGAAGAGAGTATGCCCAGTAGGTGAAAAAGTGGGAGACTTCATAATGAGTACAAGCCAAGCTCTCAGGACACATGGCTTAGCAGAGAGAAAAAGAGCAGAACAAAGCCCATGGAGGACTGGACAAACATCTAGAAGGCCATGACACTGTAGATAAAACAGAGGCTTCAGACTTCCACTATTATGGTCAAACACCAATCCAGATGTTGCTGTGAAGGTATTTTTTAGATGTGATTAACATTTAAATCAGCAGACTTTGAGTAAAGCAGATCACCCTCCATAATGTGGATGGGCCCCGTTTAATCAGCTGAGGGTGTCAAAAACACAGATGGTTGTTTCCCAGAAGAGAAGGAATTCTCCTCAAGCCTGCAACATGGAAGCCCTGCCTGAATTTCCAGCCTGCTGGCTTGTGGAATTCAGACTCAAGACTGCAGCATCAACTCTTACCTGAATCCCCAGACTGTCAGCTTGTTGCCTACAGATTTCATTCTCCATGTGCCAGCCCTCACAACTGCACGAGCCAATTCCTTAAATCTCTCTGTCTCTCGCTAGACAGACAGACAGGCAGACAGACAGGCAGGCAGACAGACAGGTCCTATTGGTTTTGTTTCTCTAGAGAACCCTACTATTTACTAACTTCATGATCTTACAGATGTTATTAAACCTTTCTGAGCCTCAGTTTCCTCAGTTTTAAAATAGGCATGATAACAGATCATTTACAGAGAGCTGTGGTAAGTACCCATGACAGTGCCTGGTACAAGCAACACTCCATAAATGACAGCCGTTATTATATTAATGTAACTAAATCACTGCTTTGGTGATTTATTCAAGCAAGCTTTTTACTCAGGTAGTATAGACCAGAAGAATGTTTTAAATATATTTAAACTCTACTTATTTTTGCATACAATATCTACTATTATAGGTCACTTTAATTCATCAAGCAATTAAATGGCCATTTCTTATGTGCCAGCGCTACAGTACCATAGGTGAACGTGTACCAAATGGTACAGATGGGAATAAAGTAACTGTGTCATCACAGACTAGCACATAGGGCATAGACACGAACTAATAAATCTGTATTAGAATTATATATATGATCCTAGGGGAAGAAAGATGGGTGCAGCTCATTCTGCGATAGTTCAGAGGATGGTGGAGAAGGGAAGAGGTGTTAGGAAAAGCCACAGAAAAGAGGCACCATTTGAGCTGGGCCTTAAAAGAACAGGTAGGCAGGGCTGGGCATGCAGGTCAGAGTGTGACCACGGTGGTGGGAGGCAGGGGCAGTAGGGCTTTCTTGTTGGAAAACACTATTCTCCATTTATTATTAATGGAAAACAGGCCTCAAGAGGCCCAATGACAGTGTAGCTCCATTCCCTCCAACTTGCTAATTAAAAGACCATCTTGGGACTTCCCTGGTGGCTCAGTGGTTAAGAATCCACCTGCCAATGCAGGGGACACAGGTTCGACCCTAGTCCGACCCTGGTCCAGGAAGATCCCACATGCCATGGAGCAACTAAGCCCGTGCGCCACAACTACTGAGCCCATGTGCCATAACTACTGAAGACCGTGGGCCACAATTACTGAGCCTGTGAGCCACAACTACTGAGCCTGCGCTCTAGAGCCTGCAAGCCACAACTACTGAGCCCGCGAGCCACAACTACTGAGCCTGCGCCCTAGAGCCCGCAAGCCACAACTACTGAGCCCGTGCACCTACAGCCCGTGCTCCGCAACAAGAGAAGCTACTGCAACGGGAAGCCCACGCACCGCAATGAAGAGTAGCCCCCGCTCGCCACAACTATAGAGAAAGCCTGAGAGCAGCAATAAAGACCCAACGCAGCCAAAAATAAATAAATTAATAATAATAATAAAAAAAAGACCAACTTGTGTTCATCTTACAGGTACATGGACAGGAAGGGAACAGGCAAGCAAGGGCCTAGACACCCAGGGTATTCACAGGTGGAGAAGAGTAAAGATTTTACCTTTTATTTGGTTTAAGTTGTTGGGCTGAAGTACCTGGAATATTGAATTTGTGTTGAAGTATGGACAAACAAGAGCCTGGGGCTTCAGCAATCACTGAAATTCCCCTTGGTGGACCTAGGGAGTGATAGCAGGTTCCCATGTTGAGAAAGACCCACAGAAAAGCGGGAAGTCTTATTAAGCTTCCCCAGAAGACAGTTTGAAACAGTCTAATGCATTTCAAAGCCTCTGGAACAGAACAGAATAAAAATAAAGAGTGCTGTAATTTAATTGTTAATATCTCATCAAGTTTTATGTATGGGGAAAGGTGGGAGGGGTGGGGACAGCAGCTCCATAGTCTCTTTTTCGGAAGCAGATAATGTAGCAATAAACAGCTGGCTGCCCTCAATCAGACATTTTATGCTACCTTTGTGATCCATATTCCCTGCCACATGGTAACCTCAAATCAGAAGAGGCAGGCTTGGGGGCTCTTTATTCTGAGGCCAGATCACAGCGTGTGAAGAAACATGGTTCTGTTAAGAAAAAGGAGTGCTCCTCTGGTGCCCTGGGCTGCAGGTCTGGGGAGTCAGGATGAGGACTTCCAGGCATTTCCTGGCAACATTTGATGCAATGAAGCTGTTACTCAGGAGAGACCCAGTCCAATAACTAATTCTCAGGCAACTAAAGCAACTCCAGAGGCACAAGGACATGCTTCTCGTAGAGCATTTTAAGGAAAATCAATGATGACAGAGCAATTAGAATGCTGTTGTGTAGGTAGAAAGTACCAAACCTCCATCAGAGTTTGACCACACCGTATCAGAACCACTTGTAGGATGTCACTCAATTTTCTGGAGTGGAGGTGAAGGAGTTGCTACTACTGTTAGTGCAATGCGTGTACAACGATGCTTTATTAGTTGACTAGTGCTGTCACTAGACTACTATTTAATCCTTTGTAAGGGTTTATTGTATGCCAGGAGTTCTAAGCATTTTACATGGATGATATCACTGAATCCACACAGGACTGAAACATAAACTATATCACAGGTACTATTACTCACCACATTTTTCTGATGTGGAAACTAATATATAAAGATGTTAAGAATGTCCCAGGTCACACAGCTAATTAACAACAGAGTCGGAATTTAAACCTAGGCCATCTGGCCTTAGGTCTAAGCTGTTACTACTACTCACCTCTGCTTCCTTGCTCCCAGGCAGGAGAGCAGGGGGACACGTGCCAGGGCATAAGTATAGACATTTATCCTTGTAGCTGCTCTAAATATTTCCAAAAATGTATCTCCTATTTAATTTCTGATGTTAATCTGACTTTGGTAAGGGACTAAATCTTGCATTTCCTAAGCAGAACTAAACCTCAGGGCACATTTACATAATGACTAAGGTTAGACTAATGTGTCAATAACCAATGGAGAATTGTATGTTGGAGAGGCTTTCTCTGGACACTAAATGGCCAGTATTGGTAAAGTAACAGATAACAGGCTAGAGTTAGCAAAGATACCCTCATTGCTTAATTCACAATATTGTCAGGGGTCATTGGAACCTACTCTTAAAATCTTTTGTTTTTGTTTTTGTTTTTTTTTTTGGCAGAGTTTATACTATACTACAAGACTTCAGATGTGTATTCACAGCAATACTGTATAGGCATAAAGTGCTGCATCTTTTTCCAAATGTAAATTATTAAGGCAGGCAATATGAATCTTTTTGACTCTTATGGAGAAATGTCTAATGGTCCAGCCTAAATTACCTTTATAGCTCTATCAGTCTCCTCTGTTTCTAAGTTCTTATTATACGTATGCTATATATGAATCATGTTGGTGTTTAATCATTTATTATTTTCACCTATAATGTTATTATTTTGTATGGCCCTGTCTTCCCATCTGGGAGGCCTGGGTGTTCGTTACATTTTTTTATTCGTTTTTAGCAAAATTCTGTAGGCAACATCGCTCAATAAATATTTGCTAGGATGATATTACAAATTTTCTTATTTAATCTATCAAGGTAGTCCACTTTATTAGATTTCCTTGTATTGGACTCTTCCGGCATTCTCAGAATCATATTTTCTGGAAAAGCTAATAGAAGAAGGGATTTTTTTTCCCCAAAATTAAAAAAAATCACCAATAACTCTATATATTTCAGGTATTTTGGAGCCAGGGGAACAGACTTTATATTTTCATTTTTCTCCTAAATGATAAATCTACTGAGATTTTCTACTTCTTAAGTTAATGTGGTATTTTATATTATTTGTGTTATTTAGGCTTTCAAATTTATGAAACTAAATTTTTAATTTTATATATTTGTGTTTGTCCCTTGTTAACCCAAATTTCAGCAACAGAGACCTGACTGAAATAAAGAGGTGGTTATTGGGATTCGTTAGAACTGCAGCTGGGAGACACAGATTCAAGAAGCACTTGAATTGTGTCCCGCCAGACTACAAAATGGAGGAAGCTTATAAAGGTAAAAGCTTCAAGGCCACTGTTAGTTACATAAGTTGTTTGTCAAAAATTGTAACTGGAGCTGGCAAGAAGTGAGGGTGTTTGTTAAGCAAGGATTAGCTGGGGTCTAAAATGGTTGCATAGTTACAAGGGGAGACCTTGAGACCATAAGGTTGCAGCTGGCGGATATTATTCTGAATATGGCTGGTGGTGTCCTTTGGTCTGGTACGGCTCAAAGACAGTTCAAGTTCTCAGTGGTACAGGGACACGTCTGAGACCAGATCCTCAGTAGCCACCTGATTCCCTTTTTGTGTTTCTGAACTGTGATTACTCCATATAATTTCAACTTGTCATTACCCTCTATGGATTCAGTGATTTTTTTTTAATTGATCTTTGCTTCACCAACATTCATAATAACTTTCAGGAATATACTGGGCTGTTTGGGACTAGCTAAATGCACAGATAGTCATCTATTCAGCATCTCCAGAACAGTTAGTAGTGAATGTCAGTAACCTCTCAGAATGGCAAGAGAGACACCTAGAGGAATCCTCACTCCCTGCAGACCATGGAGCAGCAGCTATTAGCGGGTGGAGAACAATTAGTGGCCCTGAGAATCCTGGAAGTACATTGTATTGCATTCTTCTTCATGAAACTCTTTCTGCCAGTTTCCATATCCTATGTTTTTATAGAAGTTTTACAGTTTTTAACCATATCTACTGGCATCTTTCTGTCAATCAAATCACAGTTCTACAGAGCTGCCCACTCAGTATGCCAAGCACTCATTCTTGAGCTCGTGCTCGCTCTCGTGCTCTCTCTCTCTCTCTCTCTCTCTCTCTCACACACACACACACACACACACACACACACACACACACACACACACGTTGTACTAGTCAGCTCAGGTTGCTTTAACAGGATACCAGACTGGGTGGCTTAAAAAACAGAAATTAGTTTTCTCATAGTTCTGGAGGCTAAATGTCCAAGTGCAAGGTGCCAGCAGTGTTGGTTTCTGGTGAGAGCTCTGTTTCAGCTTGCAGATGAGGCCTTCTTACTGTGCCCTCACAAGGCCTTTATCTCTGTGTGCACGTGGGTCTCTGGTGTCTCTCCTTCTTTAAGGACACCAGTCTGATCAAGTTAGGGACCCACCCTTATGACTTAATTAAACTTAATTGCCTCCTTAAAAATCTCATCTCCAAATACAGTCACATTGGGGTTTAGGGCTTCAACATCTGAATGTTGAAAGGGACATGATTCAGTCCATAACACACATCCATATACACACACAAATCGCCCTGGTGTGCTGTGGTATGAAATCACTATTGGCTACCAGCCATAGCAAAGAGGTCGATGAAGCCCCAGTGCTCAAAGAACACATTTCAATATAATCTCTCTGCTTAAATTATCAAAGATGTCCTTTTGGAACCAGAAAGAGATGTACCCTGAAATGCTTGGATAACACAATGTTGATGAACCACCTTCTTACTTATAAAGATTTCTGAATGTTGTTTTGGCTCATAATTGTATGAAAGCATTCTTAAGATAATTTGGGGGCTTTCAGGTATAATTTGTTACTGCCACAAATTGCCACTTGAGGTCTTAACTTGTATCGTCTGTTCCTTAGGAATTACTATCATAATTACAGTGTCTACATAGATCTGATGCAAAATAAATTGTACTGAATTTCTTTCAGGGGTTTGCGGTTTAAAACAATGCAACTTTACCTTGCTATTGACTAAATAAAAAGAGGATTGAAGGACTAATGCCTTTCGAGACTTCAATTTTCCAGTGTGGAACCATGAAAATATGTGCTCAGAGAATCAACATCTGAGTAGCATGAGATAAAGAATTTAAGCAAGGAGAAGATAAGTTTTATCAATCTAATATTATAAGCTTTCTGGATTAAAATGCCCTTTTGACATAATAACATCTCCCCAGATGAAATTTCTTCCCAAACAGAAAAAATGAATGGTATGTCATTAAAAGTGGCATGTCTGACTCAGAGAGTTATGTAAACTGCATTGGAAATGAGGTGTACCCCTATTTCCAAGATACATGAATTGTGACAAATACAAAGCAGTCATTTATGGCTTTTGACCAGCTAAAAGGAGAGAAAGGTAAACTGTTTGTGGAATATTTGCAAATAACTTCAAAAGCACTTGTGAGATGAGTCATTTCAATATTCAGCTTATCAGTGAAAGTCCTGAAGTTGATGGTATTTGGCTCACCAAATGTGGTTAACAAAGACATTTTAACATGTTGCTGGAAGTACATTTCTTCTCTGACTCAGTTAATCTTTTTGAGTTAACTCATGACTTAATTATAAACCATAAACAAGACCATCTCTACAGGTAAATTATTTTGTAAACTATGTATGCATAAACAAAATTCCACAACCCTTACTGCTATGATTCATCCATCTATTCATTTACGTATCTCTCATATAACTTTGAGTATTTTGATGCCCAGAGAAATAATTTTCTCAAATCAGATCATTATCCTTGAAGCACAGACACAATGGATGGTTAGCAAGAGAGAAACTAAAAGATAAGCAAAGGCAAGATTTATAAGATGTTCTAAGCTGTTTAGGCTTCATCCCAATGGTGCTGGGAAGCCACTGAAATACATTAATCAAGAGGGAGATACAATTGGAATTACACTTATGAAAAAATCACCCTGGCTGCTCTGTGGAGGACTGGAAGAGAGCAAGAGTGGAATGGCAGACCAAACAGGTCTATTGTCATGTGATAGTAGCTGGGACAAGTGTGACAGTAGATATGAAGAGAATTTGACAGAACTGGGAAGTAGAATCCAGAGGACTTGGTAGTGGGTTAAATGCGTGGGATGACTCAGAGGAGTCAAAAGTAGAATTAAAGTGAATGAGCTTAAGTGGGAAAAAATGCACTTCCTCCACTGTAGCAGGAAAAAAGTAGGAAAATCAGTTATTTATTTTGTAGTTTTGGTACAAAATCATGATGAGTCTCTTGGTTACTTCAGTTACGTTTGGCTGATGGAGGTGAGGTCTTCTCTGAGGGGAGACATGAGGGAGAGGCGCTGGTGGTTTAGGATGGAGAATCAAGGAGGTTCCAATCACAGAAAATAAAAGATCACTGGCTAGCCCCAAGGGTCCAACTGAGGTTAAAGACAAGACTAAAACACTCAATCAAAATAAAATACTTTACAGAGGTAAAAAGTAAAATAAGTACAGCAAATATATGTGATGTGAATGCAAAGAAAAAGGAAGCAAGAGAGAGTGTATTAATATCAGATGAAATAGCATTATATTAAAAATTCAAATATGAGAAAGAGGGCTCTTTTAAATTTTCAAATAAAAGTTACACTATTCATAATCTAAAAATATGAAATGCTTTTATATATTTCCCCAACACGCTGCTAGAAGTAGCTTTCATGTGATTATTCCAGCCAGCAAAATCACAAGTACCCACTAATCTTATAACTATCATTCCTGTTAATTTATACATGTTGACTCAAAGAGATAAGTTGTGTTCACATGAATCAAATATTTTTAGAGTGCTTACACAATCAGAGCATAAAGTTTTTTGTTGGTTTTTTTTTTTTTTTTTTTTGCGGTACGCGGGCCTCTCACTGCTGTGGCCTCTCCTGTTGCGGAACACAGGCTCCGGACGCGCAGGCTCAGCGGCCATGGCTCACGGGCCCGGCCGCTCCACAGCATGTGGGATCTTCCCGGACCAGGGCACGGACCCGTGTCCCCTGCATTGGCAGGCGGACTCTCAACCACTGCGCCACCAGGGAAGCCCAATCAGAGCATAAAGTTTTTAAAAGTATAAATTACTAAGCCGTATATGAGAACTCTGAGACACCATAGAAGAAAAGTTAATAAAACATAGGAGTTCACAGAAATTAGCAAGAGACTACAATGCTCGAATCAAACTCTACCATGATGGCTATCAACTGAGAACAATGAGGAGAATAACTTGAAAAAAATAATAGGTATATTACTTGACAACTTGCTATGGGCAAGACTATAAGAGTTTACATGTTTAACTCACTGAATCTGTACAAAGTTTTTCTAAGGAGCTACTATTGTTATCAACACTCAACGGGTAAGGCAAATGAAGCTCAGACCAGTTACACAGCTCACCAAGGAAAGACCTAAAACATAGCTGAGCTGAAATGTGAATCCAGGCAGTCTGTTTTCAGAGCCAGGACCCTAAACCGTTGTATGGTACTGGATTCACTCACAGTAAGATGTCACAGACCCAAGTAAGTATTAATGCAGATATTTGCATTGAATCAAATGAGGATACTACTGGCCTCATAAAATAAGTGGGGAAGTCTTCTATCCTCTTCTATTTTCCACTGTTAACTCATCTTTAAAGGTTTAGTAAGATTCTCCAGCAAAATCATGTGGGCATGGAGATTTCTTTTTTTTAGGAGTTTTTAAATTACAAACTCAGTTTCATTAGTGGTTCTAAAATACTCCAGTTACTGATTTCATCTTGATTTTCAGTAGTTTATAAGTTTTGAGGAATTTTTCTATTTTAAGCTGTTGAATTTATGAATATAAATTTGTTTTTAGTATTCCTTCATTATCACTTGAATGGCAGTAAAATTTGTACTGATATCTCTAGTCCACTCCTGATATTGATGATTTTTGTCTTCTCTCTTTATGTCTGCCGCTCTTGCTTGAGTTGTATCAAATTTACCAGTCTTTTTTTTTTTAATAAGTGGTTTTTAGCTTCAGCTATTTTCTCTATGGTCTTCCTGTTTTCAATTTTATTGATTTATACTCTTATTTTCTTACTTCCCTACTGCTTGCTTTAGGTTTATTTCATTCTTCCTTTTCTAGTTTCTTAAGGCGGAAACTCAGATTACTGATTTGAGACTTTTCCTCTTTTCTAATGCAGATATTTAGTACTATAAATTTCCCTCTCAGCACAGCTTCAGCTGCATGCCACAAATTTGATAGGTTATATTTTATTTTCATTTAATTCTATTCAATATGTATTTTTAAAATCCTTTAAGACTCTCTCTTTGACTCATGGATTGTTTAAAGAGTGATATTTAATTTCCAAATGTTTTTAGATATTCCTGTCTTTCTGCTACTGATTTCTAGTTTTATTCCATTTCGGTCAGAGAACATACTCTATATGGTAAAAGTTTCACCTGCCATCACTTAGAAAGAAGATAATACATCTCATGAATTTGTAGCTCCAGAGAAAAAGGGCTGGAACACAAAATAATAGTAGAATATGTTGTTTAATATTAGCTGCATTGACAAAGACCTTTAAAAGAGAGATAAGCTTAGAAAATAATTGGCTGTTTTACAAGCGAAAATAAAGAGACAAGGAAAGTTCAGAAACTTTCTCATCCTTAAGGGGTAAAAGATAAAACTGAAGAGGAATATGGGCAACAAAGTCTGATTACTATTCAGCCTTGAGGCAAGAATAAAATCAACATTGAGGCCAGCATATCTGTTGTTAAAAACTCTAAGTGGGGGCTTCCCTGGTGGCGCAGTGGTTGAGAGTCCGCCTGCCGACACAGGGGACACGGGTTCGTGCCCGGGTCCAGGAAGATCCCACATGCTGTGGAGCGGCTGGGCCCGTGAGCCATGGCCGCTGAGCCTGTGCGTCTGGAGCCTGTGCCCCGCAATGGGAGACGCCACAACAGTGAGAGGGCCGTGTACAGAGAAAAAAAAAAAAAAAAAAAAACTCTAAATGGATTAAGCTGTCAAAGAGGAAGGAAGCAATTAAGGTTTTGGCTCAGTAAATCCTTTCAACTGGAGAAAACAGCTACATAGCCGTGACAAAAATCACAAATCTTTTCCCCATAAATCCAAATACAGCAGAATTTTTTTGGAACATAGCATCAAAAATAGTCACTATCTATTGAAAGCAGTTAACCCTGCCTTTTAAATTGCAGCTGATTGCCATTTTGGGTAGTTTGTGCATGGTACTTGTACAGATGATTTGGCAACTGTTTTTTGTTTTTTCTGCTTCTTACATTTTCCAATGGATGGTGCCAAAACTTTCAGTCCCATAGCTTCTCCCCACATTCAGTGTCCTAGAGGAGGCTCCAAAGTAATCAAAAAGAACATGATATAAAGGACAGTGAATGGAAAAGACTGAAGAAATTTGTGTTTATAATATAAATACAAAAGAGGTGCTGTTTCAGATATAAGGGAGGAGACAGCATAAGGCTCTACCTGGAGATAGGTTTTATGTCCCCATGAGAGGAGAGAAATGATTAGAAAGAGGGCCTTTGTGTAAAAAGACTTGAAGTCTTTCCACAGCTGTTTTGGATGAGGATGGGAGAAGCTAGCCTGAGTGAAGAGAAGGAAAATTACAGAGTGATGAATGGGAGAGGAAGAGATGGAAAACCAAAACCAAAACCAAAGGAAGGGAAAGGACTCAGTATCATAATGTCCTCATGTTTGCATTTTCTCCGTTTAACAGCCCCATCACCTGTGCACAGCCCAATATCCAACAGGACAATTGTAGGATGTGCATGTGGATGTGCATGTTAAGTTAAATCCTCACCTTTCATGACACAATAGAAAACATGGAAAAAATAATAAATCAAGAAACAATAGTATAGGTGCATTATTTAATAAATGGAGACAACTGGAAATTTTAAAACTGAACCCATAAAAAGGTATTTCTGCGGAGACTAGAAGTGGAGAAGATGTATGTGTATGTGTAGGAGTGTTCTATTTCTTTCTATCATAACCCTTTAAAAAAGTTTTTATCATGTATTTATTTTACTTTGATAAAAATAACAAAACAACCGGAGCTAAAAATACGAATGAAAATATAAACTAACAAACATCTGAGCACTTATGGCACAGCTTCCAAACTCTGTTTTCTAGGAACTAGGAGAAGCTCACTAATTTTGTTCAGGAAGATTAGGGCAACTTATTACATAATGAGAAAATAAAAGAATATGATGAACTTAATAGTTAATTCTAGCATTAGTAACCTCAGGGTCTCATGTTTTGAAAAGCTTGTATGACAGTTTTGACTATTTCTCTAGGTCATGGACTCATTTGCACTTGTTAAAACAAGAAGATAAATGATTGCTGGAATAGGGAAGCATGGATCGTTAGAGACTGCCAAAAAAAACACAATTGCTAATGTAGGAGAGAAAGTAGTATTAAAGAGAGAAAGAACATGCTGTACAAATGACTATGAAAAATGACATTTAAGAAATGATTGCTGGGCTTCCCTGGTGGCGCAGTGGTTGAGAGTCCACCTGCCGATGCAGGGGACATGGGTTCGTGCGCCGGTCCGGGAGGATCCCACATGCCGCGGAGCGGCTGGGCCCATGAGCCATGGCCACTGGGCCTGCGCGTCTGGAGCCTGAGCTCCAAAACGGGAGGTGCCACGGCAGTGAGAGGCCCACGTACCACAGGAAAAAAAAAAAAAAAAAGAAATGATTGCTCTTAGAAAAAAACATTTTATTGTTTTCGCCAGATACACTTGTCTTTTTCCTGCAAATATGTAGCCAATGGTTTAATAACAATGACTATGGTCACTGATAACTCTGTACTTATATTATGAACCATTAGTTTCCTGTGGAGCAGTAACAGATTACCACAAACTAGGTGACTTAAAGCAACAAAAATTTATTATCTCACAGTTCTGTAGGCTTGTTGTCCAAAATCAAGGTGTCAAGAGGGTCGTGCTCTCTCTGGAGGTTCTAGGGGAGAATCTGTTCACACTTGCCTGTTCCAGCTTCTGGTGGCTGCCAGTATTCTTTGGCTTGTGTCTGCATCACTCTCATCTCTGTCTCTGTGGTTACAATGCCTCCTCTTCCGGGTGAATGTCAAATCTCTCCCTGCCTTCCTCTTACAAGGATATGGGAAGCATCAATTCAGGATATATGTGATGGCATTTAAGGCCCACCTGGATAATCAAGGATAATCTCCCCATCTCAAGATCCTTAATTTAGTCACATTTGCAGAAAAACCCTCTTCCAAATAAGGTAACATTTATAGGTTCCAGGAATTAGGACCATCATCCAGCCCACCAACAAGTAGTTAAATGAAATATTCAGAGTGATACATTTGCTGGGTTATATTGAAAATGTATAATAAAAATCCAACTTTACCCCAATGCCAATGAACTAGGAGTAGTTGTTTCTTCAGAATTTAATCTCCTAATGCATACATGAAAGGATTGAGGTTTATTTATTTTGATGGCAGAAATATAGGCAGTATTTGCTGTAACAACTCATACTACCATTTCCTTCACACCAAATATTGACTAAGAGACTTGTGCCCTGAATTTAATGTCCACATCATTTGTTGCTCTGGCTACTTTCCAAACTGCTGAACAAACTGAACAAATGCAGAAACAGACAATCTTATTTGGGGCTGCTTATGAAGCTATTCCTGATGCACAAGGAACTCCTTATATTTTAGGCAGTTGTGGGCATTTTGATCCTCTTCAATACATAAATATTTATAACTTAGATGAAATTCACATGAAAATACATTTGGGAGAGAATTGAAAAGTGTTCTCCTGATGCAAGGAAGTCAAGAATTAATTGTATATACAACCTAGAACCAAGGGTCAAAGAAAACATATTTGCAAATACTAAACTTTGAGAAAACAGAGGTGCGTTTTTAGGGATGCTGTTATGGTGAATAATACATAATACTGATTTTCGTACATATTTCTAATAATTTTTACATATGAAAAACTTCACATATAACATTGTAGAAAATATAGAAAATAATAAAGAGAATATACTGTTTAGTTGCCTGTTATCTCACCACATAATAAGTACTTTAAATATTTTACCATTTTTGTGCATACAATATTTAAATAGCCTTGGGCTCATGCTATGAACACTTTCGTTCTCTAACAAGTTTGTATCATGTGACAATCTGTGCTGAGAATTTCTTCATAACACTAACTGTACAGCAAGTTTCACAGTTTGGATATGCAAAAATTAAGTCTCCCCTTTTATTGTACATTTTGAAAATTTGAAAGTTGTTTTGCTATTCAGAAATGCTCTTCAGTGATCATCCTTGCATGTCAATCCCTGTGCCTGTTTATTATTTCCCAGATTAAAAGGTCAAAGTACTAGGCCAAAAGCTAGGGATGCTTTTGTATTAATTGCCAAACTATTTTCTAGAAAGGTTGTACCCATTAACACTCTCACATGCAGTTAGTGGCAACATTTTATAGCAAGAAGGTAAAGCTTGATATTATTTTTATTATTAATTTTACTAATTTTAGAAGTGAAATGATAGCTTAATTTACATTTATTTACTTACTAGTGAAGTTGAACAATTGTTTATTTGTTTCTTGGCCACTGACATTTCATTTTTTTATTAATTTTATTTGTATGATTTGATCTGACATTGTTTTCTTTTAAGTTGTTCAGCTATTTCTTATATGTTTGTATCAGCTGAATAGGAGACAGAGTATCTTCCACTTTACTAGATAATGCCAAACTGTTTTGTTTTCTAAAAAGTTTCATATTCTCACCCAAACTTGATATTTTCAGACTTTTAAAGTTTACTAATTTGGTGGGTATCGTGGTTTCTAATTATAATTTTGATTTGCATTTTTGTGATGATCAACAAAGTCAACAATTTATTTATTATGATGGATTTTGTGAAGCTTTTTCTATTGGATTGACTTTCTTATTCTCATTTTTTATATTTATATTTTTTGGATTTAAGTGTTATTTATTCTGGGGGTAATTATGTATTTTTAAAAGATACCTGCTTATTGCTGGTATGTGGAAATACAATTGATTTTTTTTTTTTTTTTTTTGCAGTACGCAGGCCTCTCACTGCTGTGGCCTCTCCCATTGCGGAGCACAGGCTCCGGACGCGCAGGCTCAGTGGCCACAGCTCACGGGCCCAGCCGCTCCGCGGCATGTGGGATCCTCCCGGACAGGGGCACGAACCCGCATCCCCTGCATCGGCAGGCGGACTCCCAACCACTGCGCCACCAGGGAAGCCCTACAATTGATTTTTTTACACTTAGTTTATATCTATTAATTTTGTCAAAGTCCCTTATTAATTCAAATAATGCTTCTGATATTTTGAATTTTTTACATACACAAGAGTAACTTTAATTCTTCTCTCCAATCTTTCAATCTCTCAACTATTCATTCATTCATTCTTTCTTTCTTTCTTTGGCCACGCAACACTGGTTAGGACATCCAGTTCAATGAAGAGAGTGGCATTAGTGGGTACCTGTGACTATTTTTAGCATCTTAGGGAAAGTCTTAACTGTTTCATCCTTAATAATGATGTTCTCTTAAAGTTCTTTGTGCTACACTCTGAGTACATTTTTTCCGATTTAAATTTTAGTTCACTAATTCCCTCTTCCATTGTGTCTACTGATACTTAGCCCCTGCTTTGAGTTTCTAAATTCAAATATTATATTTTTTATTTCTAAAAGCCTCATTGGTTGTGTTCACTAAAATCTTCTTGGTTACTTTTAAATGATCTCTTTTCCTTATATATATTCTTGGTTCTGGTTATTTTTTTCCTCTACATGTACTAAATATACTAATTTTTTATCCTGTATGTGATAGACTTAGTACCACAGTCTCTGTGGATGAATATTGTTTCCAATGACTCTTATTCATGGTGACTTATTTTCTCATTTATTTTGAGATATTTGATTGTAATCTCATTTTCCTCTGGAAAACTTTTGTCTGTGGAATTCTTTGTTGCCTAAATTTAAAGCTTTCCTCCAGATAAGATATACATCTGCTTTTATCAGATGTCTTCAGCACTACCAATGAGATTTAAATTTAAACTACATTTTCAGGCTTGCTTCTTCAGTCTTTCTTCGGGCTAAGATAATTGTATGAGTTTTGTTCCCACCCATGTGACAATTGCCTTGAGGTTATAAAGAGTCAGGAGATATATGTATATGTATAACTGAATCACAGAGCTGTACACCTGAAACTAACACAACATTGTAAATCAACTATACTCCAACATAAAATAAAAATTAAATTAAAAAAATTAAGTTAAAAATTAAAAAAAAAAATCAGGAGAGTCTTTTTTTTTTTTTTTTTTTTTTTTTTTTGCAGTACGTGGGCCTCTCACCGCTGTGGCCTCTCCCGTTGCGGAGCACAGGCTCCGGACGCGCAGGCTCAGCAGCCATGGCTCACGGGCCCAGCTGCTCCACAGCATGTGGGATCCTCCCGGACCGGGGCACGAACCCGTGTCCCCTGCATCGGCAGGCGGACTCTCAACCACTGCACCACCAGGGAAGCCCAGGAGAGTCTTTTTTTTACCTTCTTCCAGAAACAAAGTTGAGGAGGACAAATTGTCTTATATGTTTTTCTTTTTGGAATTTTCCCCCTTGGGGTTTCATCTCTTGAACTCCTGGCTTTATAAGTTTGTTATCATTATTACAGTCATCACATAGCAGAGTTCTATCAGAGTTCTCATTAATCAAAATAAGGTTGCCTTCAGCAAAGTTTGTTTTTCACATTCCCCTCCAGTGAGTTCAATAAAACTACTCACATGCAGTCTCCCAAACAATGCATTTTCTATAAAGGACTGATTATTTGGTCTAATTATTTTTAGAATTTTAAAATTAAATATATTATAGAACTTTAAGATCCTGAAAAGCTTTATAACAAGGAATAATAAGAGATAAGTGAATATGGTTGCACAGTAATAGATATTTTGAATTAACACATTTAAATGATGTATCCTACATACACATTTTTCTATTCTAATTCTCCAGGCAGAATAAAATCATTCATGAGAGTATGAATCATCATGTAAGGAAGATTACAATTATCTTCTTGTCTTAAAAGGCACTCAAGAGCCAATTGATGACACTAATTAATATTACTAAATTGTATAAATAATTATTTGTAATTATTATACTTTAAAAACTTAGAAAAATTGTATTCTTTCATATTAGATATGCTACTAGATTGCATAATCTTCTCTAATAATTTGTATCTTCAACTACTGAGCCTCAACATTTCCAAAATTTATCAAATACTTTTAAAAGGAATACCAACAGATGAACTTAGTTCTCAGCATTAAAAACAAGATAAAGATCCATAATAAATGGATGAATAAATAACCTTATGTTAAATTTCTCTAATGATTGTCATCCAATATTAAGCCTACTAATGTTCAATTGAAGTGGAAAACAAATGGATCCTGATATAGATATTCTCTTAATATACCCTATGTTTCCTGTTACCTCAAAGTCAGTCAGGAAAATCATCACACTTGGCTGCCAACCAAATTATTTTGGTACACCTTGAAAACTGACATACTGTCATTCTACAAACAGAAACATACATCAGATTTTTCATGTTACAATACATATTTAAATTAATATTTTTCTTTAACTTACAATAAATATTATTCAATAAAATGAGGTATCCAACATCACATCTTTGTTAGTATAACCCATACTAAATGATGCTTTCTCATCCTTAACAACCATACAAGCAGGATAATCCAACTGATGAGACATAATTCAAATATGATAAAAACATGTCATCCTCTCACATAATTAATATTGCTAGATGGCTTTTTCTTCAGATCTTAGTAGATATGACAATGATATGCTTCACATATTCCAGAGGGTAATTAAACTGCCACACGTCCAAATCAAATTTAGGACAAAACTGATTAAAAGTGTTGATTTCCAGCAAAAATGCCTGATTGGCTTAATGCACTGAAAGCACTGGAATATTCAGAAAGGCAAGTTTTACAGGAAAAGGAAGGTGGATTTTTTTCCTATTGCCACTGTACCACATTATCACAAACCTCATGGCTTAAAACAACACAAAATTACTATCCTATATTTTTGGAGTTCAGAAATCTGATATAGGTCTTATGAAGCTAAAATCAAATTGTTTTATTTTCCATCTGCACAGTGCCTAGCCCAGTTCATAGACCCTAAAAGGAGATGACTAAATGATTGAACAAATGAACTATAAACCTGGAGGATACTGTGAATCATGGGAAAACCAAGAATCAAAGGTTCTGATGCCATCCCTCTTGGCTAAAAAGCAGGCTGTTCTAGAAGAAAATAAAAACCAGAGTATGAACCATTTGAAATAGGAACTACAAGACGTGAGTTGAGTGATTTCTCACACACGTTCTCAGAAGCATTCCTGAGCCAGTCATAAGGCAGCTTCACCTACCAGGAGGCTAAAGAGCATAAGGTTAATCACAAAATATCACAGAATGTTCTTTCACACTAGTCAAGCTTAGTAATTGTCCCTGTGTGAATCCAGCCTCTTTGCTTGTGGCACATCTTGTTTCTTCCTAGAATATCAAGATTGCCAAGGGTACACAGGACCCTCAATGAACGATGTAGTTTTCTCTTACATATGGAAACTCCCAAGCATTTCCAGACAGCTGGTGTTTTCCGCTAGGAAGTTTTACATCTCATTTTGAAGCATAGCTTTCTTGCCATGAAAATATTAAAGCATAAGGAAGGCATTTAGAGGGATTAATAGACCAAACCATTGACAGCTAATCAGTTAATATTCACCAAATGACCCAGGACCCCATATAGAAATGGCACCATGGTGTCATGATTAAATTTGAAAATGATTTCTGCCTGCAAATGTTTTATTGGAAATAAAGGAGGATGATTCACTGTAGCAGAGGCTACAAAGAAATTTGTATGGGAAGTTGAAATCTTGATACAGCCTGATGCTTTGTCAAGTTTCTTCAAGAAGAAACCTACAATATTGTCTCTAGATGGGAGAGAATATCTGTGCACTTATGCTATGCACTCAGCAAGAGAACTGGTTTATTTTCTTAGCAGAAGTTTTTAAAATCACACTTGATTTACTGTAGTCCCAAGCAGCCTCTGGGTCAAAGTAAGTGTGAGTTTACTGGGTTTTTTTCTCTTTAGGGAAGACAGGCTTAATAGAGTTACAATGAAATTTTAGTGAACTCTCATTGCATGATGCTTGGCAATAACAATAATCATCACTTTGTATCTTCTTGGAAACATTTTAAAAGTTTTACAGTAATAGGCCCCTAAAAATTAATAGAGTATATCAGGGCATACAGATAAATCATTTTACTAACAGATGCTCCATATTTTAGGATCAGCTTGAATACTAGATTTTTTAAAACACACATTACACATGGATGTCAATGTGGTATAGAAGAAAGAACATGGTCTTTTCAAACAAATGGGCTTTGACCAAACTTCAGTATTACTGCTATCCAGCTAGATGACCTTTGGGTAAGTATTTTGAGATGTCTAGTTTCTAATTTCATTGTTTGTAAAAGGGGAATATTTATACCTGCCTTGTAAAAATGTTTTGAGAATTAAAAGGTATAATATATGAAAGTATTGGGGTTGGCCAAAATGTTTGTAAGACGCTACAAAACCCAGACGAACTTTTTGGCCAACCCAATACTAAACACAGTGACTGGTCATAGTAGGTCCATTTTACAGGTTAGTTCCCTCTCACTTGGACAGCAACAAACACACCATCCTATGGCAGCATCTTCTCTCTGCCTACACCCCTCCCAAAAGTCTACTTGCTGCTCCTCATCCTAAGACCTAAAATATGAATATGGGGGCTTCCCTACTGGCGCAGTGATTGAGAATCCACCTGCCAATGCAGGGACACGGGTTCGAGCCTTGGTGCAGGAAGATCTCACATGCTGTGGAGCAACTATGCCCATGTGCCACAGCTACTGAGCCTGTGCTCTAGAGCCTGCGAGCTGCAACTACTGAAGCTCATGCACCTAGAGCCCATGCTCTGCAACAAGAGAAGCCACCGCAATGAGAAGCCCACGCACCACAATGAAGAGTAGCCCCCGCTCACTGCAACTAGAGAAAGCCCGTGTGCATCAACGAAGACCCAGCACAGCCAAAAACAATAAAATAAATTTATATATTAAAAAATATGAATATGAACATGAGTGTCTTCTATCACCAGTAGGTCATTCATTTTATCTGCATATCATCTACCTCTCAATTGAAAATAACAGTTAAGAGGCACACACTGGACCAGGCAGCCCAAGATGACACAGGGGAGAACTAGAAAGGAAAAACACAGAAAGGGATGAAAGGTCAGCTATATCAAGGTCAGAGCTGCTCCTAAACAGAAGTCTTCCTGACGCTATCCCACCAGTGAGTGAACCTTGCAGTTACCATTCCTGGGCAAAGGGAGTTTCTTCTTCAAAAATTTTATTCCTGAAATACATAGCTATGTTTTATGTTTTCTATGGGCCCACTGCCTCATGGTGTACTGGATGATTCAGCACACCCACAGGGTCCTCTTAATTCTTCCCACCTTTCCCCGCAATTCTGAAGTTCAGAAGACTGCTTGACTCATTTTTATAACAAATTGAAATAGCACTGTATTTTAGCACACTCCAAATCAAATCACATTTTGATTAACTGTTATTGTTGTTTTCCCCAAAACCACTCCTGGAAACCTTTAAACTTACGTCTCACCCGATCTCCTTGCTGGCTGCTTCATGAAGAAGGTTGAGGGCACCTAAAGTGATTCCTTCATGTTCCCTCCATATTTCCCTATCTAGATGGATCCTCTCTACTACAACTCTTCATATTTCACGGAAAGAAGTTGACTTATTTATGTTTCCTTTGAATCCCAGCCTCTATTGTTTATACTATGTGATAGCCTCACAACTAATCTAATTAATATTAATATTTTATTAATATTAAATATATTAATATTTAAGAGAATCTTTCTCATTGGGTAAATCAAAACATGTCACCCCTCTTTAAAACATTTCAATAGCTTTTTATGGTCTAAGGACCAGTCCCCAATCCTCATGACTGCATGTGGAATCACCACACACACATTCCATCTGCTTTCTCCAACATCAATATCTGCTCCGAGTTCTTCCCTTTCCATGTTATCAGATGACTTGCCAGATCCTAACCATTCTGTGGGCTTCCACACCTCCAGGCTTTAGCTCATGAGCTTTTCCTTTCAGCTTTATATATCTCCACACCTCTTCTCCAACAATTACTTCTCAAGGCTTAGTTTACAATTACCTCTTTCAGATGTTTTCCCTCATTTCCCAAGCTAGAATTAATTCTCTGTACATTTTTTGCTTTTTTCTCAATTATAAGATTTATCACATTCTGTTATGTACTGACCTGTTTGCCTCTCTCTCTCTGTGTCTCCATGAGACTGTAGCTCCTTCATGTTTGACAACAAGTGTTAGCAACCTGCTTTCACAGAGAACACAGGACAGCTCTTTGATTACAGCAAGTGCCAATAAAGGCTTGGTGAATGAGACAACACAAAAGGAGGTGTTATTTATTTATATACTGATTTGTTTATATTCCTTTTGCTATGACTGACTTTCACACAAGGATTAAAACAGAAAAATTGCTAAACCACCAAGTAGATATTTCTTCCTTATAGCCCATGGAGATTACATTTTGGGAATTCGATCAGTGGACAACACCCTACCAGATGTTCTCGGCCTGAAAAATTCAGATCTTGAGATTGGGTTGAAGGAAATTCTCCCCAGGTCCTGAATACCAGAATTATGTTAGAACCATATCCCAGTAAAGAATCAACTATGTTCTTCTCTGAAGAAAATTCCCAGAACTCTGCATACTTTAGTCACTTCCAATTCTGAGTATAGGCTTAGAACTGTAGAAAATGCTAGGGCCATGGGCCTCTCGCCAGGGAAAACCTAAAGCCAGCAAGGAGAGTGAATGATCGTGGAAGACATTTATATTTGTCTTATTTGGCCCACAAGGGACAGAATTTATTGTATGAAACTCAGGGACATCTGAAGACAGAGTTTATTTAGAGGACCCAGGAGATACAAAACCCTTTAGAATCTATATTTCCCAAATAGCACCTGATTAACTCCATCACCACTACCACTTATACCCACGAACTTAGGCATTTCCTGGAGCAGAAGCAAAGTTCCCATCGAAAGTGGAGAGTGTAGGCTGTCTTGCTGAATCAGCACCTATTTGATGTGATAAATGAACAAGGTCGGAGTGTCCACCTGTTTCTCCTCTAACAAGACAAACAACACCAATTCTACCAGCATTCTGCTTTAAACTACATCAAAATGAAAATGGGGGCAACAACCTACCACCCGGGTCAGTTGTTTCACATATCACACTACCTCCCACTTGTGTCTGCTCAAGACCTTGAAGAATTTATAATTTTGGAGCATTATAAATATATGTTTAGGGCTCAGCTGCTTTCTGAATTTAACAAAATTTCTAATAGTAAATGATTAAACCGTGCTAAAGTGATTTGAACTTTTTAGGGGAAAAGAGCTATACGAATGTTTAACAACTACTAAACCACTGTTGATAGCAAACAATCACTACTTTGGGTGCAAGCAACACTACTACTGAGTTTATTCTCCAAACTACAAATCAGAAAAGATGTGTTAATTTTCCAAGGACTCCTCCTACAATAATAGGAACTGATAGATACTTTTACCAATTCGGTTGCTAAAGTAATAGAATTGTGATTATTACTAAAATGAAACATTTTTATTTACCCAGTGTAGGACATGTTTCTCATCTCTACCTGAATTACTAATTTTCAAAGAGAAGTTTCTCATCTAACACTTGACTGTGCTGGGAATCCTTGAAACTAAAAACAGGTAATGCCTTTGTTATAAACTTGACTTATGAGCTTCTTAAAACAAGATGTTTATATGCAGGCTTTTCCACTTACCATAATTTCAAATTGCAACCAACTGGCTCTGGGACAATGGCTAGTATTTCTCCTCAACTACAATCTCATTTCTTCTTCAAGGGAATTCTCTATAATCTGAAATAATCTTGTTCTCCTGTTTATGTACTCCTGGGTTGTCCCAAAATCTTAGTGCATCTATAATGTTTGAGATTTTCCATTAAAAAAATGAAATATGTATAAAATTGGGGAAAGTTATGGTGCCTTACAGTTCCTATGACATAAAACCTTTAATGTTTTCTATCATAAAATTGTATGTATGCAGCCTATAAAAATGTTCTTTTTAGCCAAATTTTTTACCAGCACAAGTATATTATTTAAATAGAAATTACTTCTGATTTTAGTTTGTGACAACAAATGCTTTTCACTGAAGATTATTTGTGTTATCACAATATATGATTATGAAAAATGTTTAGTCTCAATATTTTTATTTTTATAACCTTTAATTGTGTGTCATAAAGCTTGAACCCTTTCTGTTTTTACACTATAGTTATCCTGTCATTATAAATCTTGTCAAGTGATTTCATTTTTATACCTACAATAAAAAGCAGTGCAAATTGTAAAATGCAGTATCTATCTTGGTAAGCTGGGGGAAAATAGCTAATAATTTGTTTGGTAAGTGAAGCAAAATATTAGATTTATTATCAGATTTTATATTGTACTAAGAATCTATGACATAAATACTACTATATTTGAATAATAATGGTGAACAAATCACTTTCTATGACTTCTCTATCATAGTAAAGGAACCACGATTATCCTTCATTCATTCAGGAATGGTATCTATTTGTCACTTTTTGACATGACAGAGCTAAGTGATGTTAGAATATATAATAAGTTTCGCCTAACCATTTTCAATGTCTGTATCAGGGAGGAGAAAAAGTGGAGAAAAAATACCAGTCAATAGTAAGGACAGCAAAGAGAAGTTTGAAAGACTTTTAAAAAAAAGAAATACAATGAAGGGTAACATATTGTGTTAAGAGTACAAGCCACATGTATTTGTGTGTGTGTACATATAATATTAATGGGAAACTCCACAGGTCTTAGATGAAGAAAACTACGAATAGTACTCTGAAGTGTGAAGAGATGTACATACATGGAGAGGACAGACCTTGTCAGTGGATGAGAAAATTAAATATTGTAAAGATGCCCATTTATGACAAAATAGCTTAATAGCTTAACTGGCAACTTAGTAAACTTCTAAAAATTTTTAGATACTTTGGGGAAAATAAATTTTTTGGATTAGCTAAAATAATTTTGAAAAAAATGAAAAAAGTTTAACTTCTCTGTCAGGTAATGAATATGCTATAAAGCTTTAGTTATAATAACAAGAACAAGTCAAATCACCTGAGCAGAGTAAAAGAATTCCAATTTATCAAACCAGAATCTATCCATATCTATATCTTATATTTACATAATCACTTGCTATTAATTTTATATAGAATGGAGGAAGGAATATCATGCCAAAAATTTAGAATAAGGTATTATTTGATAAGTCTAGTATTGGTTAACTCTATAAAAGGAAAAATGTTTAGATCTCCATTAAAGAGTTATTTGTGGAAAAATAAACCATAAGAATAGTGGAAGACTCTATAGCTGGAAAGGAATAGACAGGAAGTGAATCTGTAGACAGAAAGAAAAGAGAGTCATTAATGACAATTGCCTCCTTTGCTACAATTCAGTGGACTCTTAATGAACTGGTCTGGATAGGATATAAGTTTTAGAAACCTCTTTGAAGACCTAAGCTAAAACTAGACATTCCCCTTTCTGTTTATACTTTGAAACAGAGGTCAGGAGTAAGGCACGATAGCTCTGTTTTGTTTTTTTCTTTTTCTTTGTACTTTTTTTTTAAATATTTTTTTTAGCTTGAATGTGGTAATCATTTCACAACAAACATGTTTATTTACATTTTTGAACTTGAGCAAATACTGGATCTACAGGAATGGAAAGCAGGGTGCTGGATGGGATGGCTCATGACGTTCAGGATTTAACGAGAAATAGGACTCCAAGCAGAAATTAAGACGACATTGTAAGTTGTCTTACACTTCAATTAAAAAAAAAAAGACTCCAAAACATACAGGTCTTTGCTCCCACATATCTGCTTTTGGGTTTCAGCAAAATGTCAGCATCTGCCACTGAGATGTGGGAGGAACAGCCAACCCAACACTGATCTCCTGTAACCTGTGCAGTGAGGAGAAGACCCAGGGTGGGGACAGACCTGGACACAGCCTCCTGAGGGGGTGGATCTGGGTGGGGCTGAGGAAGGAGCTGGTTCTCTGCACTCCTCTCCCTGTCTCTGGGGTATTTCCCTCACTGTCTTCCCTAAGCCTGCCCAACAGACACTTAACTTCCACAGTTCATATTCTTTTAACCCATTCAGTCACTTCTCTGCCTATTTTATAAAATAAAACAAAAAGCACTTTAACATAAACAAAATTTTCTGGGACAATTATACTAGAAACTATTTTATTCTTAACAGATTCAAAGAAATGCAAGTCATCGTCATCATCATTAATATCATTATAACTTCTCCTGTCAGTTGATGGCCCTTCAAGGCGTGACATCAGGACTCACACACAACAGAGAAAGGGAAATGGCCCAAATGAAGCCGAAGTCCCCTACAAAGCACTCCTTTGTGCACCAGCCACACAATCCTGAATTCAAACATTTTAACCATTTGTAATATCCTTAATCAATATTTTTTTAATTGAAGTATAGTTGATTTACAATGTTGTGTTAATCAGTAGAGCCTTCAACTTCGGCCTTTTCTCTAGCTATAGTGCCATAGGAAAATAATGGCAACAATGTGATCCTCTGTTAATAGCCTATTTCACTGCCTAATTAGGAAGGTCACATATAACAATACTCCTACCTCCACACTCTTTCAACTGCATGTGTATGACATTAATCCATTTAATTTATTTAAATCCATAATATATGTCAAAGATCATACAGCATTTTATATCTATCTTGCACTTCAGCCATGAAATGAATTACTGAAAGGTCAGCCTGGTGCTAGGTTTCATTAATTTAATTATGAATTGCTTTTCCATTTACTATTGAGTGACTGAAATAATGCAACATTGGATGATGTTTTATAATAATGGAATTCATTATTAAAGCCATAATTCAATAAGTCATCCTTATTCTACTATTTTCATTCTGGCCAGCTTCATTTCAGTCCCAAGTGATGAAAATAAAAATAATACCCTGCATTATTTTCATGACCCGCCATGTATCAGCAGGTACACAAAACACAAGGATGAGGGAAAACTTTTTATTACCTGGAAAATCCAGTCAGTCTAATGTATTTAAATCTCAAATCAAACACTGTACTATTTTTCTGAATGACCTAACTAGAATAATTCATGCAGCCCAAAGATTCTACGTAATACAAGCTCCCTATTGTAACTGTTCTCCTTAGAAATAGGAGTATAAATGAGTGTTTAAGTAATAAAAGTATTACAGAATTTACAGCGTTTTATCACTTTACGTTGTTTCTATTTTTTGTGGCTTCTTTGGGGTTGTTTCATCTCTTTGTCGTTCAAAATGTAAGACTGAAAAATGATTTGGGTTTTCTCTCAGTCATGCTGTCTTCAGGTTTAGAAAGACATTTTGGGAAGAATCTCTGCTCCTCTTTACCGACAGTCTCAAAACAGGAGTATATATTTTCTCTCTCCAATTCCTCTTCTTCCATACTCTCTTAAGCACTCTCCAATCAGCTTAATACCCCCATAATCTCCCAAAGCCACTCTTTTTGAGATCATTAGTAAGATCTCTGTTGTTAATCTAATGATCATATCTCAGTTTTCATCTTACTGGAAGCTCAAAAACATTTAAAGTTTTTTTTAATGTTTTTAAAAAACATTCTCCCCTCCTCCCTGATCCATGTTCTTATGTGACCTGAAGTTCCTCTTCAGTGCCCTGTGAGGAACTCTGATGTGGAGACCAGTCCTAACTAAGGTGGAGATGCCAGTGGAAGGACACAGGCAGACAATACACAGATTCAGCACACCCTACGGGCTCCACTGCTAGATCTTAGGATTTGGTCAGATTCTATACACAGTGGGTTGAATTTTCCTGATACATCTAGTCATCCTTCTTAAGAGCAGGATTACAAGATCAAACTGTTTATTAGCTCCCAGATTATCAGTGTTGCCCTAAACTGTGCAAACAAGATCGAGAAAGGAAACTCAGAGTGATGGGGTGGGGGCTGGGGGGGATAAACACAACACAAGGGTCCTTACACACCATCACGATGAGAGTATGCCAATAACTGAGGGAAGTGAGTGACTCCTCTTTGCAACACAGATGCTCAAAAGGGCAAAAGACGTCATGTTCTCTGTAGAGATAAAGTGTTGGGGGTTTCAAAGACAAGGATGAAAACCACCAACTACAGGAGTCAGAACAGTCTTAGTGAAAGAGGCAGGTACTTCATCAGGGCATCACAGCCATTCATGCCTTGAAAGCTTTCAGGAAAGGAGCTACCAGAACAAGATATTGAAGATACAGAGAAAAAAAAAAGACAAAACCCACAGAAATAGAACAATAGATAAGCAATGAGAATTTTGGTTAGCCTGGGTCACAGGGTCCATGAAAGCCATTATTTTATGTAGCTGTCTCCTAACTGCTGCTGTTGCCTCCATGTTCCATCATTCCATGAACATCCTATGCACCACTGTAAGAAAAGGTATCCCCGATGCTGCTTTTACTGTGTCCTCTTAAAACACTATACTCACCTTCCATGACTTATGCAATGAAATGCAAATATTCTGACACAATATCCAGGTTCCTCTATAACCGCATTTTTCCGTATTTGTTCCTGCAGGAAATATACCCATCTACTACTAAACTATGGCAAGGATATTATAGCATAATTTATTGCTATATTATGGCAAGCAATCTTTAAGGTGCAAAAAAATGGGTCAACGATGGACTTTGCTGGGGAGACAGCTCTTCCACTACCACCCTCACACAAGCCTGAAGCTCAACTGAAACCTAAGGTAGCTAATGTCAATTATTGGGACTGCCAATAATTTCTACAGAAATTAAACAAATGGAAAAACAGTCTATGTTCTAGTAGAAAACTGAAATTTCCTGGAGAAATAACTCAGTTTAACTTCATCATTTATAGTTAATAACAACTGCAATGCTTTTCCTAAAAGCCCAGTGATGAGCTCAGTTATTCCCCTTTGCTCATGAGCAAATGAGTAATGTTCCTTAGAATTTCACTTGATTTCTATATAAATGAAAAACCAAGCTATGGGGTTCTAATTCCCGGATATTATAAATTCTCTGGACCTTAGAGAATCCAACTAGTTGCTGACTACTATTTAATTTCTGGTGATCATCACAGAGGATATAATGACTTTTGTCTACTTATTAGCAACTTTTATTAAGAAATTAAATCAAAAACTTATATTCAACAGCACGATTCTTTAAAAAAATAATTGCTTGTATTAAAGAGTAGGCTTAACTACAGAAAAAATAGTTTTAAAAATACAATATTTTGGGGCTTCCCTGGTGGCGCAGTGGTTAAGAATCCATCTGCCTATGCAGGGGACATGGGTTTGAGCTCTGGTCCGGGAAGATCTCACATGCTGCAGAGCAACTAGGCCTGTGCGCCACAACTACTGAGCCTGTGCTCCAGAGCCCGCGAGCCACAACTACTGAGCCCGCGTGCCACAAATACTGAAGTCTGTGTGCCTAGAGCCCGTGCTCCACAACAAAGAGAAGCCACCACAATGAGAAGCCCATGCACCACAACGAACAGTAGCCCCTGCTTGCTGCAACTAGAGAAAGCCTGCACACAGCAACAAAGACCCAACACAGCCAAAAATATATAAATTTTTTAAAATGTTTCTTTAAAAAAAACCCAATATTTTCTTTTCATTGACCTAAGTATAAACATGCATAATAGATAAAGAAATACTCATGGTAATTCCCTAATTGTATATGCAAAGTCTTCCTTACACAATATAAAACATGGGTAATTGATTTTGCACTGATGGTTTGAATCCAGGTTTTTAACCTACCCAAACCCCAATTTTCTACATTAATGCCCAAAGAAATAGTCAAATATTTCGTGCTAAAAACTGAGATGGTGCTGTAAGTCCACAGTCTAGCCTTTGGGAAGAGAAAATAAAGCCACAGAATCAAGGAGAATTCCCCCTAAAACTTAGAAATATCAAAGGACAAATCCCAAGCCTTTGGGTAGTAAAGAGGCAGCTGGTACCACAGCAGCTCATTACTCCCAGCTGACTCTTAGAGGGGTCAATATGCTAAATAAAAATGGAAGGGGGTAGTGACAGCCCACTCATAATAGATATATGCCACATGGAGAAGGAGGAGAGAACTACAGCTAAGTCTGGACTTTCCTAAATACATAGAAATATAAATTTCTTAGGTAGAGTGGTACTTTTCCATGTGGTGTGATTGCTCCTTCTCTACTTACTGCAGGCCACTGCATCTTCACACTGACAACCTAAAGTGTATTCCCACATCTTTCTCCAAACTCACATGCACAGAGGCAAAATTTATTTTATGAATATTAAGCCATTACATATAAAACCTAGTGGACCCTGGTTTTCTCAATCAAGTATAATTTAAGAATTTAAGCTAAGGCAGATACAACCAGAATCCCACTAATAGTTTCTCCTTTTCTGAATTGTTCACAAAGAAAACAGATTTATAACCCAGTCTGACATACCAAAGCTTTTTTTAATAGCAAAACAATATCAGCTCTCGTCAACTGAACCTCTGCATGGACAAAAACGTATGTATGTCCCAGTGCAGGACTGCTCGTAAAACCGTGCAATTAAAACACCAGATTAATAGACAATATCACTCACTTGCTAACTCCAGGTATAGACTTGCCCTTATTCATAATGCTTTTGCATATACCCTAGATATGTCCAAGCCAACTGGGGATTAGGAGTAATTTTTATAATTTCTTTCTGTTTATCTGTATAAATGAAACTTTGTAAAACAGTTAACAATTTAGATTATTTTAAAAACATATATAGGTATGTAAATACCAGAAAGAAGCTAGCTACATACAAAATTACGTTTAACCATATCCTATAACCTTGAAAATGAGAATCAAATTTGGAAGGTTTATGTTACTGGATTCAAGGCATGATAAAGTTAACAGTAGTCAGGATAGTATGGTACTGGCATAAGGATAGACAAATAAATAAAGCAAGCATGATGGAGAGTCCAAAAACAGGCACAAATTTTTATGAATAAATTGTTTTGCAGCAAAGGCAACACAGCAATTAAATGGGGAAAGGAAAGTCTTTACACAAGTGGGGAGGAACAACTGAAAATCCATGTGGAAAAGGATGAATCTTAACCTCAACCTTATACCATACATTATAATTGTTCCAAGAAGGATCATAGACCTGAATGTAAGAGCTTAAACTATGAAGCTTTTAGAAGAAATCATAGAAGGATATCTTTGTGACCATGGAAAGGGAAAAATTCCTTAGACCACAGAAAGCAAAAACTTAAAATGATAATATTTTTATCAAAATTAAAAACTTCTGTCAATCAAAAAAAATTGTTTATAAATGAAAGACAAGGCACACACTGGAGAGAAATGCTTGTGAAACATAAATCTGGCAACTGACTTCTATCCTGAAGGCATAAATAACTCCTACAAACAAATAAGACCAATAATCCATTTTCAAAATGGGCAAAACACCAAACCAAGAGTTCACATATGAAGATATCTGAATAGCCAATTAGGGAACAAAGAAAGGCATAACATTAGTCATATGAGGAAAATGCAAATTCAAACCATAATGAGATGCCGCTATATAACCCCCTAGAATGGCTAAAATTAAATACACTGACAACACTAAATACTGGCAAGGTTGTGTAGCCAGCAGAGCGCCCATACATTTCTGGTGGGAATGTGAAATGGTACAACCACTTTGGGAAAAAGTTGGCTATTCCTTATCACATTAAATATACTCTTACCTGCTGACTCAGCAATTCTACTCTCAGGCATATAAACAAATGAAAACATATGCCCATGAAAAGATTTATACAAGAATATTGATAGCAGATTTATTCATAATAGCCCAAACCAGAAATAACTGGAAATGTCATCAGCAGAAGAGTGAATAAACAAATAGTGGTATATTCTTACCATGGAATATTACTCAACTATAAAAAGGAACCACTAAAACATGCAACAACATAGATGAATCTCATAGAAATCATGCTGAGTGAAAAAAGCTAGTGCAAAGGAGTGCAAACTGTGTGATTACGTTCACCTGAAGTTGTAGAAAAGGCAAAATTCAACTTCGGCAGGGGTCGGGGTGGTTGACTGGGAAACTTTTTAGGATTATGGACATATTTTATATCTTAATAGGGTGTGGGTTACATTGGTAAATTTCCAAGTATGTAAATTTTGCCTAAAAAAAACTGTAAGAATCCCTTGGAGACAGTGAGAAGAGACAAAACAAGAATGACCAAAAAAACTAGACAATTGTTTAAGCCAATCTTATTTTTGATTTCTCTACTGAACTACCCTGAAACTTCAGTGTAGTTAAACCTCCATTTAGTTTCATCCACTTTAAAATTCCTTATTTATTCCTTATTAAAGGAATTATGATTCCTTATTTGGTCAGAACAAGAATAAACCACCTTAAAAACTAAAATTAGCAAAATTTGAGTCATTGCTTCCGGCATGTAGAATTAAAAGTAGAAAAGGATGAGTAAGGAGGAGGGAAATTATTAATTTCCATAATGAAGACGTCTTTGTTTCTGCATGTATTTTGTACTTAGGGATAAATGAGGAAAAATGATAAAACAAAGCTGAACAGAAGGATCAATTTTCCTTACTTGAATTACCAGTCAATACATGGATAATTTCTATATTATGTTATCTTTAGCTTTATTTGGTCACCTGATAATTATCAGATAACTGTCCTCCTTGCTTCAACTGGCACTCACGTCCCAACTTCTTTCAATTATAACTTTATTTACATATTAACATAGGGAATATTGAATTCTTGGTATTCAAAGTCTTTCACAGATTCTAGAATTCAAGTCTAAAATTATAGCATTATGGTTATGAAATATTATTTACTGCAGATCAAGTAGCATATTTCTGTTACATTTCCTTCTTTATGTCATGTTTTGATTCACTTCATATTCATACCATGCCTTTCTTGAACATATTTTATTGGCCCTTACTTCTCATCCACTATTGCTGATTAATTTTTTTGTTGTTGTTATTTTGGAGGTGATGGTTGTTTGGAGGAGAAGAATCACTTATCTTTCCACCATCTGTCTGATATCACCCAACCTCTTAATCATTCTGTCTTCCTGTACTAATCTGTAGTTTTTCCTTCTTATTTGGACTAAAACTTTGAGGTAGAACATTTTTGTCCTTCCTGGAGTTTGTCATCCTATACTTCTTACCCTCCATTCCTTTATTGCATTATCAAGATGTCAAATCTCTCAGTTTGTCTCTATAGTTAAAAACATCCCCCCAGAGGCCTCCACCCTGCTTCAGGCTGGGCTCCTAGGCCTGGTGTACAGCTGCTATTCTGAGGCTTCTTCTCACTGCTCTGTTTGGTTGATCCACTGTTTACCATAGCTCATGTCTTTCTCATCTGGAGAGTCTTCCCTCATTTTTCTAAAATTCAAAACCCGAGGAAGAGTGTGTGGGAGGTAAACTTTCTGAGTCCTTTAAGGTATGAAGATCTTTAATTTTGCATTCACTCATGATTAATAATTTGGCTGGCCTAAATAGTCTATGCTTAAAGTTATTTCTACCTACATCTTTAAAGCATTACTCTCATCATCTGCTAGGGGTACTGATGGCATGCCCAAACCAGATGTGTCTTGTGGTGTGTATTATTTTCCCTTACAAAAGCTTTTAGAATTCTATGCACTTGATTTCCTAAAATTTCTCACAGATGTCTATGTTTACACCTTTTTTCATGTAGAGGCCTTCCTTCATGTAGGGAAACATGTGTCTCCTTTCAGTTCTAGAAATTTAGTTTTAAATTCCATCCTTTGGGACATGTTTTCCACACCACTTTGTCAGCACTCTCCTGGAAATCTGATCAGTTGAAAGTTCAACAAAGTCCTGCTAACATCTTGATTTTGTCCCACTGAGATACATGTTGGATTTCTAACTTATAGAGCTGTAAAATAATACATTGGTGTTATTTTAAATCTCCAACTTTGTGGTCATTTGATACAGCTGCAGTAGAAAACTAATACTGATTTTAGTACTGAGAGTAAAGTGCTACTGTAACCAGTACCTTAAAATATGGAACTGGCTTTAGAATTGAGTAGTGGGCAGAGGCTGGAAGTGACTTTAACAGACCATTAGTAGAAATATGGATAATAATGATGCTGCTAGTAGAGCCTCAGGAGAAAGTGAGGAACAAGGTAGAGAAAGGTTCTCACTTTAGAGAACATCTAAATCATAAGCAGACTGCCAGTAGAAATATTACAGACATTAAAGGTGCTGCTAATGAGAGCTTAGAAGGAAATGAGAAACATATTCATCACTTCTTTTTTTTTCTTTCTTTTTTTTCTTTCTTTTTTTTTTTTTTTTTTGCAGTACACGGGCCTCTCACTGTTGTGGCTTCTCCCGCTGCGGAGCACAGGCTCCGGACGCGCAGGCTCAGCGGCCATGGCTCACGGGCCCAGCCACTCTGCGGCATGTGGGATCTTCCCGGATTGGGCACGAACCCGTGTCCCCTGCATCGGCAGGCGGACTCTCAGCCACTGCGCCACCAGGGAAGCCCCATCACTTCTTTTATTATTCCTTTTCATGAGTATAATTTCAGGCATACACTGTCATTCTATGGGTAGAATAAAATGTATTCCTGAATTTTTCTAAATTAATTAAAAGGGGATAGGGGAGACAAAGAGAGTGTTTAATTCTGCTTCCTCCAGGGTCCTTTTTCTGTTTATCTTGTTCTTTCATTACTTTGCAGACTTTCCTCAAATGTCTGGGAAAGGAAATCCCTGTTATACAGTGGCAGACAGTTTAGTGGAATTGTCTTACAGTTATATAGAAAGCACAAGTTGAAAGTGATAAATCTGGATATTTCACTGAGAAGATTCCAAGCAAGGCGTTGAAGGTGTGAATAGTTTTCTTCTTGCTGCTCTCATAAAATGCAAAAGGAAAGACTTAAGTTCAAGGCAGAACTTTTAAACAAAAAGAACCAGGACTTTGATACTTTGTGAAATTATGAGCCTATCCCAGATTGCAAAAGATGCTGAAATAAAGAGATCATTCTCAGGAAATCGTGCTCTAGAGAAAAAAACTGAGTGTCAATAAATAGTTTCACTAGTAACTCGAAAAAAAAAATCAGTAAGTCAGAGTACCCAGACACTTAACAGATTAAGCATGTGACTCATAGATCCCCTCAGCAAGCTAAGCAGATGCCAGGAGAAGAAATGGGAATACTCAGGGAAGATCTGTGGAGGAGGAGCCTCTTGCCTAGTGAAGTGAATCCCAAGACATACATGAGATACCTAGAAAGTTCTTGAGAATGTTAACCATTAGAACACTGCCAGCATGGACTGAATGGGACACAGAGGGAAAAAGGCGTCTTCCTTTTTATTATCATTAAAAATAATACAGTGCCATTTGTTCTAAAACCTAGTTCATTCATTGACCTATATCTTCAGATGCAGGTTCAGTATTTTTGGCAAAATCGCTTCACAGGTGGTATTGTATATGTCCATCGTAAGGTACATATTGCCTAATTATCTCTTTTGTGTGTGATGTCATTAGCAATTAATGATTTTTGCCTAATCCATTAATTCAGTAACAGTTGCAAAGCAGTATGATATTCTGAATCTATCATTTCTTCTTCATTTACTAGTTTTATTACTTATTGCTGCTAAAATGTAATTTTCAAAAATGTAAAATAATCACTCATGATAAAATTTAGCATAAACACAGGTCTAGAATTTTACTCAACTCATTTAATAAGGAAAACAGTAAGATTAAAAGAGGAGTTCA
The DNA here is from genome assembly GCF_949752795.1 of Hyperoodon ampullatus. Classification (NCBI taxonomy): domain Eukaryota; kingdom Metazoa; phylum Chordata; class Mammalia; order Artiodactyla; family Ziphiidae; genus Hyperoodon; species Hyperoodon ampullatus. The sequence goes on along the minus strand of NC_136919.1, from coordinate 47,319,612 downwards.
AAGTACATTGTGAGGTGCTATAGATTTATTTTCAATTTAATAAAGAAATGTTAGAGTCAGTTTGCTGGATTACATGCCAAACTGGTGGGTCTCTTACTTTACGGGTTATATCTTCCACTGAACAGAACCTATCTGTTCATCTGCTAGACAAAAACCTACAGAACAGCATGTAACTTAAGGAAGCCTGGGATCTTTAATCAATACTCTTAACAACATTGCTTAGCTTCATTTATCCTTTTAAAGGCAAACTTCCCCTCATCAACTCTGGTCACTGAGAGGTACAGTTCATATTAAAAGGCTCTCAGGGTCTGCTGGACCAGAGTCTGGCTCGGGACAGTCGTGTGGCTGACAGGGTCTTGGTGCTCTGGGCGGGTGTCAGGCCTGTGGCTCTGAGAGAGGAGAGCCGAGTTCAGGACATTAGTCCACCAGAGACCTCCTGGCTCCATGTAATATCAAAATGCAAAAGCTCTCCCAGAGATCTCTATCTCAACACTAAGACCCACCTCCACTCAACGACCAGCAAGCTACACTGTTGGACACCCTATGCCAAACAACTAACAAGACAGGAACACAAACCCACCCATTAGCAGAGAAGCTGACTAAAATCATACTAAGGACACAGACACCCTAAAACACACCACCAGACACGGTCCTGCCCACCAGAAAGACAAGGTCCAGGCCCACCTACCAAAACACAGGCACCAGTCCCCTCCACCAGGAAGCCTACAAAGCCCACTGAACCAACCTCACCCACTGGGAGCAGACACCAAAAACAACGGGAACTACAAACCTGCAGCCTGCAAAAAGGAGACCCCAAACACAGTAAGTTAAGCAAAATGAGAAGACAGAGAAATACGCAGCAGATGAAGGAGCAAAGTAAAAACCCACCAGACCTAACAAGTGAAGAGATAATAGGCAGTCTACCTGAAAAAGAATTCAGAGTAATGATAGTAAAGATGATCCAAAATCTTGGAAATAGAACGGAGAAAATACAAGAAACATTTAACAAGGACCAAGAAGAACTAAAGAGCAAACAAATAATGATGAACAACACAATAAATGAAATTAAAAATGCTCTAGAGGAATCAATAGCAGAATAACTGAGGCAAAAGAACGGATAAGTGATCTGGAAGATAAAATAGTGGAAATAAATACTAAAGAGCAGAATAAAGAAAAAAGAATGAAAAGAATGGAGGACAGTCCGAGAGATTTCTGGGACAACATTAAACACACCAACATACAAATTATAGGGGTCCCAGAAGAAGAAGAGAAAAAGGAAGGGACTGAGGAAATATTTGAAGAGATTATAATTGAAAACTTCCCTAATAGAGGAAAGGAAATAGTCATCCAAGTCCAGGAAGCGCAGAGTCCCATACAGGATAAATCCAAGGAGCAACACGCCAAGACACATATAAATCAAACTATCAAAAATTAAATACAAAAAGAAATATTAAAAGCAGCAAGGGAAAAACAACAAATAACATACAAGGGAATCCTCATAAGGTTAACAGCTGATCTTTCAGCAGAAACTCTGCAAGCCAGAAGGGAGTGGCAGGACATATTTGAAGTGATGAAAGGGAAAAACCTACAACCAAGATTAGTCTACCCAGCAAGGATCTCATTCAGATTAGACAGAGAAATTAAAACCTTTACAGGGCTTCCCTGGTGGCGCAGTGGTTGAGAATCTGCCTGCTAATGCAGGGGACACGGGTTCGAGCCCTGGGCTGGGAGGATCCCACATGCCGCGGAGCAACTAGGCCCGTGAGCCACAACTACTGAGCCTGCGCGTCTGGAGCCTGTGCTCCGCAACGAGAGGCCGCGATAGTGAAAGGCCCACGCACTGCGATGAAGAGTGGCCCTCGCTTGCCACAGCTAGAGAGAAAGCCCTCGCACAGAAACGAAGACCCAACACAGCAAAAATAAATAAATTAATAAACTCCTACCCCCAACATCTTCTTTAAAAAAAAAAAAAAAAAAAAAAAACCTTTACAGACAAGCAAAACCTAAGAAAATTCAGCACCACCAAACCAGCCCTACAACAAATGCTAAAGGAACTTCTCTAGGCAGGAAACACAAGAGAAGGAAATGACCTACAATAACAAACCCAAAACAATTTTGAAAACAGTAATAGTAACATACATATCAATAACTACCATAAATGTAAATGGATTAAATGCTCCAACCAAAAGACACAGACTGGCTGAATGGATACAAACACAAGCTCCATATACATGCTGTCTACAAGAGACCCACTTCAGACCTAGAAACACATACAGACTGAAAGGCAGGGGATAGAAAAAGATACTCCATGCAAATGGAAATCAAAAGAAAGCTGGAGTAGCAATTCTCTTATGAGACAAAATAGACTTTAAAATAAAGACTAGTACAAGAGACAAAAAAGGACACTACACAATGATCAAGGGATCAATCCAAGAAGAAGATATAACACTTGTAAATATTTATGCACCCAATATAGGAGCACCTCAATACATAAGGCAAATGCTAACAGACATAAAAGGGGAGATCGACAGTAACACAATCATAATAGGGGACTTTAACACACCACTTTCACCAATGGACAGATTATTAAAAATGAAAATAAATAAGAAAAAAAAGCTTTAAATGATACATTAAACAAAATGGACTTAATCGATATTTATAGGACATTCCATCCAAAAACAATAGAATACACTTTCTTCTCAAGTGCTCATGGAACATTCTCCAGGACAGATCATATCTTGGGTCACAAATCAAGCCTTGGTAAGTTTAAGAAAATTGAAATCATATCAAGTATCTTTTCCAACCACAACGCTATGAGACTACCTATCAATTACACGAAAAAACCTGTAAAGGTAACAAACACATGGAGGCTAAACAATACACTACTAAATAACAAAGAGATCACTGAAGAAATCGAAGAGGAAATCAAAAAATACCTGGAAACAAATGACAAGGAAAACATGACAACCCAAAACCTATGGGATGCAGCAGAAGCAGTTCAAGAGGGAAGTTTATAGCAATACAATCCTACCTCAAGAAACAAGAAAAATCTCAAATAAACCACCTAACCTTACACCTAAAGCAATTAGAGAAAGAAGAACAAAAAAAACCCAAAGTCAGCACAATGAAAGAAATCATAAAGATCAGATCAGAAATAAATGAAAAAGAAATGAAGGAAACAACAGCAAAGATCAATAAAACTAAAAGCTGGTTCTTTGAGAAGATAAACAAAATTGATAAACCATTAGCCAGACTCATCAAGAAATAAAGGGGGAAAGACTCAAATCCCAAGAATTTGAAATGCATAAGGGGAAGTAACAACTGACACAGTAGAAATACAAAGGATCATGAGAGAGTACTACAAGCAAGTTTATGCCAATAAAATGGACAACCTGAAAGAAATGGACAAATTCTTAGAAAAGCACAACTTCCTGAGACTGAACCAGGAATAGAAAATATAAACAGAAAATAGAAAATATAAATAGAAAATAAAAGAAATAGAAAATATAAACAATCACAAACACTGAAATTGAGACTGTGATTAAATATGTTCCAAAAAACAAAAGCCCAGGATCAGATGGCTTCACAGGCAAATTCTAACAAACATTTAGAGAAGAGCTAACACCTATCCTTCTCAAACTCTTCCAAAATATAGCAAAAAGAGGAACACTCCCAAACTAATTCTACGAGGCCACCATCACCCTGATACCAAAACCAGACAAAGATGTCACAGAAAGAAAACTATAGGCCAATATCACTGATGAACATAGATGCAAAAATTCTCAACAAAATCCTAGAAAAGAGAATCCAACAGCACATTAAAAGTTTCATACACCATGACAAACTGGGGTTTATCCCAGGAATGCAAGCATTCTTCAATATATGCAAATCAATCAATGTGATAAGCCATATTAACAAACTGAAGGAGAAAAAACATATGATAATCTCAAAAGATGCAGAAAAAGCTTCCGACAAAATTCAACACCGATTTATGACAGAAACCCTCCAGAAAGTAGGCATAGAGGGAACTAACTTCAACATAATAAAGGCCATATATGACAAACCCACAGCAAACATCATTCACAATGGTGAAAACCTGAAATCATTTCCTTAAGATCAGGAACAAGACAAGGTTGTCCACTCTCGCCACTATTATTTAACATAGTTTTGGAAGTTTTAGCCACAGCAATCAGAGAAGAAAAGGAAATAAAAGGAATCCAAATTGGAAAAGAAGAAGTAAAGCTGTCACTCTTTGCAGATGACATGATACTATACATAGAGAATCTTGAAGATTCTACCAGAAAACTACTAGAGCTAATCAATGAATTTGGTAAAGTAGCAGGATACAAAATTAATGCACAGAAATCTCTGGCATTCCTGTACACTAATGACATAAAATCTGAAAGAGAAATTAAGGAAACACTCCCATTTACCACTGAAACAAAAAGATTAAATGCCTAGGAATAAAGCTACCTAAGGAGACAAAAGACCTGTATGCAGAAAATTATAAGACACTGATGAAAGAAATTAAAGATGATACAAATAGATGGAGAGATATACCATGTTTTTGGATTGGAAGAATCAACATTGTGAAAATGACTCTACTACCCAAAGCAATCTAAAGATTCAATGCAATCCCTATCAAACTACCACTGGCATTTTTCACAGAACTAGAACAAAAAATCTCAAAATTTGTATGGAAACACAAAAGACCCCGAAAAGCCAAAGCAATCTTGAGAAAGAAAAACGAAGCTGGAGGAATCAGGCTCCCAGACTTCAGACTATACTACAAAGCTACAGTAAACAAGACAGTATGATCCTGGCACAAAACAGAAATATAGACCAATGGAACAGGATAGCAAGCCCAGAGATAAACCCACACTCATTTGGTCACCTTATTTTTGATAAAGGAGGCAAGAATATATAGTGGAGAAAAGACAGTCTCTTCAATAAGTGGTGCTGGGAAAACTGGACAGCTACATGTAAATGGTTGAAATTAGAACACTCCCTAACACCATACACAAAAATAAACTCAAAATGGATAAAAGACCTAAATGTAAGGCCAGACACTATAAAACTCTTAGAGGAAAACATAGGCAGAACACTCTATGACATAAAACATAGCAAGATCCTTTGTGACCCACCTCCTAAAGAAATGGAAATAAAAACAAAAATAAACAAATGAGGCCTAATGAAACTTAAAACCTTTTGTACAGCAAAGGAAAACATAAACAAGATGAAAAGACAACCCTCAGAATGGGAGAAAATATTTGCAAATGAAGCAACTGACAAAACATTAGTTTCCAAAATTTACAAGCAGCTCATACATCTCAGTACCAAAAAACAACCCAATCCAAAATGGGCAGAAGACCTAAATAGACATTTCTCCAAAGAAGACATACAGATTGCCAACAAACACATGCAAAGGATACTCAACATCACTAATCATTAGAGAAATGCAAATCAAAACTACAATGAGGTATCACCTCACACCAGTCAGAATGGCCATCATCAAAAAATCTACAAACAATAAATGCTACAGAGGGTGTGGAGAAAAGGGAACCCTCTTGCACTGTTGGTGGGAATGTAAATTGATACAGCCACTATGGAGAACAGTATGGAGGTTCCTTAAAAAATTACAAATAGAACTACCATATGACCCAGCAATCCCACTACTGGGCATATACCCTGAGAAAACCATAATTCAAAAAGTGTCATGGACCACAATGTTCATTGCAGCTCTATTTACAATAGCCAGGACACAGAAGCAACCTAAGTGTCCATCATCAGATGAATGGATAAAGATGTGGCACACATATGCAATGGAATATTACTCAGCCATAAAAAGAAACGAAATTGAGTTATTTGCAGTGAGGTGGATGGACCTAGAGACTGTCCTGCAGAGTGAAGTAAGTCAGAAAGAGAAAAACAAATACCGTATGCTAACACATATATATGGAATCTTAAAAAAAAAAAAAAGGTTCTGAAGAACCTAGAGGCCAGACAGGAATAAAGACGCAGACGTAGAGAATGGAGCTTAGGACACGGGGAGGGGAAGTGTAAGCTGGGACGAAGTGAGAGAGTGGCATGGACATATATACACTACTAAGTGTAAAATAGATAACTAGTGGGAAGCAGCCACATAGCACAGGGAGATCAGCTCAGTGCTTTGTGACCACCTAGAGGGGTAGGATAGGGAGGGTGGGAGGGAGATGAATAGAGAGGAGATACGGGGATATATATATATGTATTGCTGATTCACTGTGTTATAAAGCAAAGACTAACACACCATTGTAAAGCAGTTATACTCCAATAAAGATTTTTTAAGTAAACAAACACAAATAAAAGAGATTAAAACACAAGAAAATTTAAAAATAAAATTAATTAATTAATTAAAGCTTTAAAAAAAAGGCAGGGCAAATCCTAGCTTCTTTCCCTCTTTTCACCTGTATTCAAAACAATGAGCTTTTAAAAATATGTATCATTATGACCTCATGGGTTTTAATATTTGACATGTTTTAGCCCATTGTAATTATTATCCCTATTTATTTAGCCCTCTACTTTTTTTTTTTAGCTCTCTACTTCTTAAATAAATGGAAACATACCAAATATATTTTTGAAAGAATAAGAAAAATTTTGCTGGTAAGAAGGATCTTCTAAATCTTTAGTGTGCTTATAAACATTGTACTTCTAAAGAGAAGTACTTCATGTAGAACATAAAAGATTATGAAGAGGATAATCAGTAAAATCTCAGGTCTCTCAAATTCCATAGTAAAATGAAGCACAATCCAAGTGTAGTTCTAAAAACTGTATCCTTAACACTTGAAATGAATAGAATCAAAACCTTCACACAGGACTATAAATACCAATTTTTTGATCAGTCACCTTGGCATATGTGTACAGATTAAAACTGGTATCAATCAGTAAATATAAATTTCCTTTTATATATGACATGATCCCTGTTAGCTTTCTGATTCAAGTCCCTTAGGAAGAGACTTCACTAATCTAGCACTGAATTAGGTTTTGAAGCCAATCTTTCGCACAGCAATAGCTCATTCGGCAGAATAATTTAATTATAAAAGTTTGACACACATGAGCATTTTTGCAATGATTAATAAGTTACCTCATAAAAGTGAGATTTTTCCAAAAAACTGAAAAATTTATGTATCAAGACTCAAGAAAATAAGTTCACTGAATTATTTTTACTTAATCACTAAATTAGTCACTATTTTTAAATAAATATTTTAATGATATAGAGAGTTAAGAATTTTAGACATAACAAAATGATCTACAGCCGTTCTCATTACATGGCATCCTTCTTTAATTACAGTATCTGTAAATATGCTTCCCAAAAGGTGGGCTCCAAGGTTCCCTTTTTTTTTGGTACGCAGGCCTCTCACTGTTGTGGCCTCTCCCATTGCGGAGCACAGGCTCCGGACATGCAGGCTCAGCGGCCATGGCTCACGGGCCCAGCCGCTCCACGGCACATGGGATCTTCCCAGACCGGGGCACGAACCCATGTCCCCTGCATCGGCAGGCGGACTCTCAACCACTGCGCCACCAGGGAAGCCCCAAGGTTCCCTTCTTATTCCTCACTTCTTAGGTTGTTGGGGATGGACTGATAGGCAGCACCTCCATCCCCTTTATGCCATTAAATTCATGAACTTTTCCTGTAGAAGTCACTGAATTCCTTTCCTTCTGCTGTTTCCCCCCCACCCCCCACCCCATTGCAGAAGCTTCTACTTCTTTGAGGTAAATAACTTTTAACTTTCCTTTCTGACATTTGAATTCTTGGGGGCATATAACGTACATAGACACTGTACAGGATGTTAAGAACTAGACACATTTGCATTTTCACAACTTAAATACAAGCTGTCTGTGAGATTGTCACCATGAGTCTCAGGTGACTGTAGACAAATACCTCTTTGAGATAGCTTTAATTTATGTGTTAAAAATATCTAAGTAGGGCTTTCCTGGTGGTGCAGTGGTTGATAGTCCGCCTGCCGATGCAGGGGACACGGGTTCGTGCCCTGGTCCGGGAGGGTCCCATGTGCCGCAGAGCGGCTGGGCCGTGGGCCATGGCCGCTGGGCCTGCGCATCCGGAGCCTGTGCTCCGCAACGGGAGAGGCCACAACAGTGAGAGGCCCGCGTACCTCAAAAAATATATATAGGGCTTCCCTGGTGGCGCAGTGGTTGGGAGTCCGCCTGCCGATGCAGGGGACACGGGTTCGTGCCCCGGTCTGGGAAGATCCCGCATGCCGCGGAGCGGCTGGGCCCGTGAGCCATGGACACTGAGCCTGTGCTCCGGAGCCTGTGCTCCGCAGGGGGAGAGGCCACAGCAGTGAGAGGCCCGCCTACTGCAAAAAAAAAAAAAAAATATATATATATATATATATATATCTAAGTATATATACATATATGTATATTTTTAAATGTAATACTCTACACTGAAAGTCAGCCAGCATTAGTTTCTTGGAACCTTACAAGCAGTCTATTCATTCTCAGTGTATAGTGTCTTCACTTGGATTCCAGAGTATCACAATCTTTTGGATTGCCTTTTACCTCTTACATAATTCCTTGTCACTCTCCTTTTCAGATTACTCCTCATTTACTCTTAAGTATCAGGCTGCTCCAGGACCCAGTCCCTTACTAGATCTCAGTCCCTTAGTGATCTCACCTGTATCAAGGCATAACAACCATCTTTACACATATGACTTCCAGTTTTCTATCTCTAGTTCAGCTTTCTCCCCCGAACTTCAAGAATGTATTTCCAAAGTCAACTCCATTATTCAAGTTTCTCAGACCAAAAATCTATGCATCACCTATATGATTTTACACCTCACCCTATATTTCATTTATCACTAAATCTGGGAGGTTCTGATTTCAAAACATGTCCATAATTCAACCACATCTCACCACCTCCACTGCTATCACCCTGGACCAAGACACCATCCTATCTCCTTAGAATATGACATGTCTCCTATCTGGCACATCAGGCAATTCCAGGCAGAAAACAGATGGAAAATATGAATAGTTAAGGATATAATAAAGGAACTATTTACAAAGGTGTAAGCAGAGATCAGAAAATCAACAAGGGATAATGTGATATCCCAGTGCTAGCACTAGCAGGAAGACATTACCACCTTTAGGCCAAGGAGTTGTTATAGGAAACCAGAGAAGCAGCTAAATGCGGAGGGCCTGGGCCCTGAGGGATGGACACATACAACTGTTGGGGACCTGAAACAGCAGAAGGGGGTAATAAAGATGCAAATTTTACTCACATCCCAAACTCCCCCGTGAGTGTCTCTCATTAGTTGACCCCAATACAAGGCAGACTCAAAGACACTTAAGAGTTAATATATGTCATACAGGTCACCCTTGTGAGGCACAGAGCAGGAAGAGAGGGATGGAGAGTGATCTCCACCATTTTTCTCCCTTGCTCCTGCCCTTGCTCCTTTTTTTCCAACCAAACACACAGCCAGAGAAGTTTTGATAAAACGTTAAGACAGATCTTGTCAGATGACAACTGCCCCAAGCTCCCAGTGATTTTCTATCTCCATCACCATAAAAATCTACAAGACCCCACATCCAAAGCTCCTCCTACTTTGATGGCCACCTCATTATTCTCTTAGGCAATTTTCTTGAGCTACACACCACTCTCCTTGTGGTTTCTTAACCATTCCAGGCACACACCTGGTTCAGGGCCTTTACAGTTTTCTTCCTTCTGCTTGAGCTCTCTTCCTCCACTATTCCATGTGATTCACTTCCGGTTTTACCCAGATGTCCCCCTCTCTGCAAGGTCTTTCCTGGCCATGTGTCTCATTTACACTGGCCATCTCACCAAGTCCTGACTCACTTTTCTCCATAGAAAAATTCTATTTTCTATTCTATTTCTACTTTCTAGTCTATTTTATATTTTATGTAAATTTAAATATCTTAGTTTAATGTAATATCCATGAGGATGGGATCTGATTTCCTCTGTTTCCCTGAAGTTTTCCCAGTGCCTAGATCAGTGCTGACACAAAACAGATCCTCAATAAATATTTGTTTAATGAATGAATAAAAATAATGAAGGATATAACCCTTATTTTCTCAAGTGTTTTCCTATGATAAAATATTTAAAATCCTGCGAATGTTGCAGGGTGTTCCATTTTCAATTGGTTTTACACCTGTACTTAAAAACTACCAACCCATATATCCTCCCCTCTACCTGGCTGTTTGTGATTACTAGGTAAGGCAGCATATGTAACACTGCAGCCTATTTATTAATAGTCAGATATTTGAGCACAAAGTAGCAGGAGAAGGAAAGACTGCCCTCACTATTCAATTTCAATTAGTAGTCGTGATGTTTGTAGTACCCTCAGGAAGGGGAATAGGCCCGTAGTTATTTAAGTTCAGAGCATACGGCTAACAGTAAACTGCAGGAAAGCCTATCTGATGTGGGTGGTAATATAAAGGAGAATTAATAGGGAAAAATGTGTTCCAGACTTCAAGCATTATCATATGCTCTGGGGACTTTTACACTCTATCCACAGCAAAGTTAAAAACAAGTTGCAGCGACTGACACTTTGGTCTGTCTCTGTTTAGCAAACTGCTTTGCCTCTTCTTTGGAAGATGATCATGGCATTTGTTTATCTTCAAAATGCTATATTATAAATTCTGCTTAAATAAACTAAAGTTATTTCAATTTAGAAATACAAATAGGAGTGATGATAACCTACACATGTTATTTAGGCTAATGTAAAATCCCTTTTGCTTTGCTTTTCCCATGTGCACAATATTAAAAAAACATGAAAAGAGAGATTAGATTAAATATTCTCAAACACTATCAGGGTAGAAGAGTAAAATATTTTGGTGTATTATCTCACTTTGAAAAAGCATCTCAGTTTGAAAATGTAATTGCAATTAAAAATAAAATGTGCAGGCATCCCTGGTAGTGCAGTGATTAAGAATCCGCCTGCCAATGCAGGGGACATGGGTTCGAGCCCTGATCCAGGAAGATGCCACATGCCACGGAGCAACTAAGCCCATGCGCCACAACTACTGAGCCTGTGCTCTAAAGCCTGTGAGCTAAAACTACTGAGCCCGTGAACCTAGAGTCCATGCTCCACAACTAGAGAGGCCACTGCAATGAGAAGCCCACGCACCACAACAGAGTAGCCTCCACTCGCCGCAACTAGAGAAAGTCTGTGCAGCAATGAAGACCCAATGCAGACAAAATAAATAAATAAATAAATTTTAAAAATAAAATAAAATGTGCTTAGATGTTGAAAGTAAATCCATGTTTTAAATGTCTGTCAATTACTACAATAAAAAATTTAGAAGAGACTTTTCATCTACAGAAAAAGGTACACAACTTAGTATTCCTTTATCAAATAATCAAACACAGACTCCTAAAAGTAATGCGGTTTATACTTATTCATTTCTGATAAATCCATCTTAATTATTGATTCCCTGTCTCTTCTCCTCCTGTTTCTTAGTGTAGTTCACCTCTTTGATTTCTTTTTCTTTTTTTTTTTTTTTTTTTAAGGTACGCGGGCCTCTCACTCCTGTGGCCTCTCCCGTTGCGGAGCCCAGGCTCCAGACGCGCAGGCTCAGCGGCCATGGCTCACAGGCCCAGCCGCTCCGCGGCATGTGGGATCTTCCCGGACCGGGGCACAAACCCGTGTCCCCTGCATCGGCAGACGGACTCTCAACCACTGCGCCACCAGGGAAGCCCTCACCTCTTTGATTTCTAAGTAGAGTTTCTTAAGCCCTGAAAGTGAATAGAAAACACCCTGTACATTTCAGAATTGCTGAAGAGAAATGTTTAAATAAAAACTCTAAATGAATCTGCTATGCAATATAGAGAAAATACCAGGCAGTAGTTAATGTCAGACTACCTACCTGAATATATACACTAATTAACTAAGAAACACTAAAGCTAAAGAACTTATCAATCATTTCAAGGTCAAACACACATCTTAGAGAATATAAAAACTTAAGATCCTCATGAGAACTAAATTACAATCTTACTGTGAAATACATGCATGACAATACTTATTTCAGTGATCAGAGCATCAGAGTTTTATAAGCTAAAATAAATTCAAGACATGTAAACTTGAATCTGATAAGAAAAAATAAAGAATAAAGAAAATCTACTCAAGGTACTTCCCTGGTAGTCTGGTGGTTAAGAATCCACTTTCCAACGCAGAGGACACAGGTTCAATCCCTGATTGGGGAACTAAGATCCCACATGCCACAGGGCAACTAAGCGCTTGTGCCACAACTACTGAGCCCACGTGCCACAAACTACAGAGCCCACACGCTCTGGAGCCCACGTGGCACAACTAGAGAGCCCTAGCACTGCAACGAAGATCCAGTGTGCCACAACTAAGACCCAACACAGCCAAAAAAGAGGAAGGGAGGGAGGGAGAGAGGAAATCTACTCAGAGTTCAAATGTTCACTGGTACTCAGCTCTGCTTAAGATTACCATTATTGTCTTTCTCTTTTCCTGGGGTAGCTGTTCAGTAGTTAAAACTCTGCCTAAGTTCTCTCTTCACTTCACCTCACTAACTCTCAGCAGAGAGAAATCAAGGTCATTTCAAAAATTTTCCCAAGTTTCTTCCTTTTCGGCTACTAATTCATGTTGATCTTGACCCCCCTCTTAAGTGTTTCAGTGCAGCAATTTTAGGTTGGGAATGCTGGTTTGGCACTCACTTCTAATGCTTACTAGCTGCATGCCTGTTTCTTCATCTGACAGATGGGAGTTGTTGTCAGTTTTCAATGACAGGACACAGGTACTGAATCTAACACATAGTTTGAGCTCAATCAATTCAAAGCTTTGATCTGTGAAGGAAGAATCACATGAATATTAGATCTTACCCAAGAATCTTCACTCAAGATTAGTGAAGTGCACGTGTGTCACATCTCTAGAGGACCTCAAGCTATCAGTTTCAGCTTCCCACAAGTTCCTTTTCCACACTGGACAGGTTTTGGTTTCAGAGTTAACAGTTCAGCACAACATATGTACGTAGTCAACTCAGCATAGATAAAGCCGTCGAGTTTGGGGGGTTTCTTAGGGTTTATACCAGGCTTGTCACTCAGGTGACTTGCATTCTCCTGTCAGCTGCATCCTGCAGGAGTGAGCCGGTAGCCAGTGTGTGCCCCTAGCTGGCCTCCCAGCATGGGTGCTCCCAGCTCTTCCTGGTGACCCCCAGTCACCTGAGACTCTCTGTGCCCCTTTTCCTACCTGAGTTCCCAAACTCAATACCGACGCCTAATGGCAGATAGCTCTTGATGCAAGGGAGAGGGCTGGAGGTGTCAGCCCATCTGTGTGTTTCTAAAGCAGTACAGCAGCCCAAAGGCACCTGTGCCAGGCTTCTGCCATTTCCACATCTCAAGCACTTAGGATTTGCTTCCAAATTTTGAACCAGCCTTGCCCTTACCACATCTTCACAGTTGTTTCCCTCTTCAAGCAACTTGACATGTGTTTCATGTTCCAGAAATTCCTCATAGCTTTATAACAACCAAAAGCAATCTTAACTTCTTAGTTTGGTTATTTATTTATAGATATGGTGTTGGGCTGCACCCTGCAAGCCTGTAAACCTTGTAACTGCCCAGCCACGAGAAAAAAGATCAAGCCTGGAGATGGTGACAGAGACATCAACAGTTTATTACATAGGGAATCTTGCTAGTCTGAAGAAAGCCCTGGCATGACACTCCACCTAGGACAGCAGTCGGCATGCAAGACACAACAGCAATCTTTGCTACTGGGGGAGAAGGAGACTACCATTTATAAGGGAAACTGACAGCAGATTAGCTCAATTGCCAAGAAAACTAGCGGCTGGGGCACGGGGGCAAGCATGAAGGTAGTTACTGATTAAGCCCTATAATTAAGACGATTGGATAGTCATGTGAATAGGGTGTAAGTGAAACAGGGACAAGTCAAGCAGGTGATGTACAGACAGCAAGAGAACAGCCATCTTGAATAGCCTGACCATACCTATAGATACATACATAGATATACGTGAGGGGAAAAACATATAGATATATATCTATATCTATATATTTGCACTAAGAATTTCGTTAGCTGACAGGATTTGAATCTACTGGGCTTAACAAGATGCCAATACTATGGAAAGATCTTTTATATATATGGAAGTGAAATATCAAGAATGAGGAAAGCAATATCAAATGTAACACAATTCATAAAACAGAAAATATTTTAAAGGTGATTTAGAACATGGATTTTATTGTAAATTCAGAAAAATGTTAAATACTAATCAAAGCTCCTATATCTCTAGACTATAACCAATTTTTTTCTCCAAGCAGAATAGACTTTAATGGACCATGATAACACAAAGAATTTTTTTAGTGATGTATGGTGATAGAGAAATGATTTCAGAGAAAGCAAGAATATCATTGGAAGCACTCTGGCAGAGCACAGACATTTACAGGCATGGCTAACCCACTCTTTACATTCAATCATGAACCTTAGGCTGCATATTAAGATTGGCAGCGGACAGTTCAGGACAATTACTATTGTTTCACAATGCGCAAAATGTTGGATCACATTAACTGTTGCAGGCTTTTTAGATGGACAATCGATCAACATAAATCTGAAAGTACTCCTTTTTCTAAGAAGACCATCTTAAAACAAAGACTGTCTTTTGGTTTACCTGAAAGCTTTAATGAAAATGTTTCAAGAACTCAAACAACTCAATAGTAAAAAACCCCAAATAACCTTATTTAAAACTCTTCAGAGATTGGTTCAAGATGGCAGACTAGAAGAATGTGTTCTCACTCCCTCTTTCGAGAACAAAGCAATCACAACTAACTGCTGAACAATCATCAACAGGAAGACACTGGAACTCACCAAAAAAGATACCCCACATCCAAAGACAAAGGAGAAGGCACAATGAGACTGTAGGAAGGGCACAATCACAGTAAAATCAAATCCCATAACCACTGGGTGGGTGACTCACAAACTGGAGAAAAATTATACCACAGAAGTCCACCCACTGCAGTAAAGGTTCTGAGCCCCACATCAGGCTTCCCAACATGGGGGTCCAATAACAGGAGGAGGAATTCCTAGACAAGCAGATTTTCAAGGCTAGCGGGATTTGATTGCAGGACTTTGACAGGACTGGGGGAAACAGAGACTCCATTCTTGGAGGGCACACACAAAGTAATGTGCACATAGGGAGCCAGGAGAAGGAGCAGTGACCCCACAGGAGACTGAACCAGACCTACCTTCTAGTGTTGGAGGGTCTCCTGCAGAGGTGGGCAGTGGCTGTGCCTCACTGTGAGGACGAGGACACTGTCAGCAGAAGTTCAGGGAAGTACTCCTTGGCATGAGCCCTCCCAGAGTCTGCCATTAGCCCCACCAAAGATCCAGGAAGACTCCAGTGCAATATTGATAAATAAAACAATATTGATAAATCTTTAGCCACACTCATCAACAAAAAGAGGGAGAAGACTCAAATCAGTAAAATTAGAAATGAAAAAGGAGGAGTTACAGCGGACATCGCAGAAATACAAAGCATCATAAGAGACTACTACAAGCAACTCTATGCCAATAAAATGGACAACCTGGAAGAAATGGACAAATTCTTAGAAAGGTATAACCTTCCAAGACTGAACCAGGAAGAAACAGAAAATATGAACAGACCAATCACAAGTAATGAAATTGAAACTGTGACTAAAAATCTTCCAAAAAACAAAAAGTCCAGGACCAGGTGGCTTCACAGGTGAATTCTATCAAACATTTAGAGAAGAGTTAACACTCATCCTTCTCAAACTCTTCCAAAAAATTGCAGAGGAAAGAACACTCTCAAACTCATTCTACGAAGCCCCCATCATCCTGATACCAAAACCAGACAGAGATATTACAAAAAAGGAAAATTACAGAATATCACTGAGGAATATACATGCAAAACTTCTCAACAAAATACCAGCAAACAAAACCAACACATTAAAAGTATCATACACCATGACCAAGTGTGGTTTATCCAAGGGATGCAAGGATTCTTCACTATATGCAAAACAATCAATGTGATACACCATATTAACAAACTGAAGGAAAAAAACCATATGATCATCTCAATAGATGCAGAAAAAGCTTTTGACAAAATTCAACACCCATTTATGATAAAAACTCTCCAGAAAGTGGTCATAGAGGGAACCTACTTCAACATAATAAAGGCCATATACGACAAACCCACAGCAAACATCATTCTCAATGGTGAAAAACTGAAAGCATTTCCTCTAAGATCAGGAACAAGACAAGGATTTCCACTCTCGCCACTATTATTCAACATAGTTTTGGAAGTCCTAGCCATGGCAATCAGAGAAGAAAAAGAAATAAAAGGAATACAAATTGGAAAAGAAGTAAAACTGTCACTGTTTGCAGATGAAATGACACTATACGTAAAGAATCCAAAAGATGCCACCGGAAAACTACTAGAGCTAATCAATGAATTTGGTAAAGTTGCAGGATACAAAATTAATGCACAGAAATCTCTTGCATTCCTATACACTAATGATGAAAAATCTGAAAGAGAAATTAAGGAAACACTCTCATTTACCATTGCAACAAAAAGAATAAAATACCTAGGAATAAACCCACCTAAGGAGGTAAAAGACCTGTACTCAGAAAACTAGAAGACACGAATGAAAGAAATCAAAGATGACACAAACAGATGGCGAGATGTACCATGTTCTTGGATTGGAAGAATCAATATTGTGAAAATGACTATACTACCCAAAGAAATCTACAGATTCAATGCAATTCCTATCAAATTACCAAGGGCATTTTTTACAGAACTAGAACAAAAAATCTTAAAATTTGTATGTAGACACAAAAGACCTTAAACAGCCAAAGCAGTTTTGAGGGGAAAAAACGGAGCTGGAGGAATCGGACTCCCTGACTTCAGACTATTCTACAAAGCTACAGTAATCAAGACAATATGGTACTGGGACAAAAACAAAAATACAGATCAATGGAACAAGACAGAAAGCCCAGAGATAAACCCATGCACAAATAACCAAATGGGAGCTAATGAAATTTCAAAGCTTTTGCACAGCAAAGGAAACCATAAACAAGGCGAAAAGACAACCTTCAGAATGGGAGAAAATATTTGCAAATGAATCAATGGACAAAGGATTAATCTCCCAAATATATAAACAGCTCATGCAGCTCAATATTAAATAAACAACCCAATCAAAAAATGGGCAGAAGACCTAAATAGACATTTCTCCAAAGAAGACATATGGATGGCCAAGAAGCACATGAAAAGCTGCTCAACATCACTAATTATTAGAGAAATGCAAATCAAAACTACAATGAGGTATCACCTCACACCAGTTAGAATGGGCATCATCAGAAAATCTACAACCAACAAATGCTGGAGCGGGTGTCGAGAAAACGGAACCCTCTTGCAGTGTTGGTGGGAATGTAATTTCATATAGCCACTATGGAGAATAGTATGAAGGTTCCTTAAAAAACTAAAAAAGAATTACCATATGACCCAGCAATCCCACTACTGGGCATATACCCAGAGAAAACCATAATTCAAAAAGACACATGTACCCCAGTGTTCACTGCAGCACTATTTACAATAGCCAGGTCATCGAAGCAACTTAAATGTCCATCGACAGACAAATGGATAAAGATGTGGTACATATATAGAATGGAATATTACTCAGCCATAAAAAGGAAAGAAATTGGGTCATTTGTAGAGACAGGATGCCTCTAGAGACTGTCATATAGAGTGAAGTAAATCAGGAAGAGAATAACAAATATCACATATTAACACATATATGTGGAACCTAGAAAATGGTAGAGATGAACCAGTTTGCAGAGCAGAAATTGAGACATAGAAGTTGAGAAAAAAACGTATGGACACCAAGGGGGGAAAGCAGCGGGGGGGGAGTGTGATGAATTGGGAGATTGGGATTGACATAGACACTGATGTGTATAAAATGGATGACTAATAAGAACCTGCTGTATAAAAAAATAAATTTTTTTTAAAAAAAGAAACTCTGCAAAGGAACAGACTCACAGACTTAGAAAACAAAATTATGGTTACCAAAGGGGAAAGGTGGGAATTGGGGAGGGATAAATTGGGAGTTTGGGATTGACATATACACACTACAAAATCTAAAATACATAACCAAGAAGGACCTACTGCACAGCACAGGGATGTTGCTCAATATTCTGTAATAGCCTAAATGAGAAAAGAATTTGAAAAAGAATAGATATATGTATATGAATAACTGAATCACTTTGCTGTATACCTGAAACTAACACAACATTGTTAATCAACCACACTCCAATATAAAATTAAAAATTTTTTTTAATTTAAAAAATTAAAATGAGCAAAGGACTTGAATAGACATTTTTTTCCCAAAGAAGATATATAAATGGCCAACAGGTATATGAAAAAGTGCTCAACATCACTAATCATCAGGGAAAGACAAATCAAAACCATAATCAGATATCACCTCACACCTGTTAGGGCTATTATCAAAAAGACAAGAGATAACAAATGCTGGTGAGGATGTAGAGAAAAGCGAACCCTTTTACACTGCTGGTGGGAATGTAAACTGGTAAAGACACTATGGAAAACATTATGGAGGTTCCTCAAGAAATTAAAAATAGAACTACCATATGAACCAGGAATGACATTCCTGGGTATATATCCAAAAGGAAATGAAGCCATTATCTTGAAGAAATATCTGTATTCTCATGTTCATAGCAACATTATACACGATAACCAAGGTATAGAAACAACCTAAGTATCCACTGATGGGTGAATGGATCAAGAAAATGTGGCTGTATATCTATGTATACCAGAATTCAACCTTTAAAAAGAAGGAAATCCTCTCACTCATTTGCAACAATTTGAACTTGGAGGGCACTGTGCTAAGTGAAATAAGCCAAAGACAAATACTGCATGGTGCCACTTACATGTGGAATCTTTAAAGTTGAACTCATGAACGAAGAGAGTAGAAAAGTGGTGCCAGGAGCAGAGGAGGTGTGTGATGGGCTGGGGTGAGGGGACAGTGGCACAGAGAAACAGAGGTTGGTAAAAGGGTACAAAGTTTTAGTTATAAGATGAATAAAGTCTGAAGATCTAAAATATAGTTGTGTATAGCTTTGTCATTAATTTTTAACATACATAATAAGTTAGCCAAGTATAAGGTTTCTAATTTCTGTCCTCCAAAACAAAACACAGATTTTGTACACATTAATTATTCATTGAGCATTGTCATGCCAATATAATTTATTCTTGTCTAGAGTTCCAGTTCTGTCATTTTTAAGCTCCCAAAGTTATTATTTACTTTTATAATATATACTGTAATTAACTGATATTTAAAAAAAATTTTGTGTTCAGGGGTGCTCTATATATCCCACACTCTTCCTGTCTCCAGTATTTCTTCTAGTGAAAAATCTTTGAGTTATGGTAAGCTCTTAATTTTCAGATGTCTAGAAATGTCTCTATTTTACCTTAATTCTTAAATTCTAGTTTATATAAGTATAAAATGATAGATTGACAGTTTTGAGACATGTTTAATATGGTTCTGCATTTTCTTTTGACACATTTTATTGAGACCTGTTCTAACTGTCATTTCTTTGTAGATAATCTGCCTTTTCTGTGTGATAACGTTTTATTGAGACCTGTCATTTCTTTGTAGATAATCTGCCTTTTCTGTGTGATAATGTTAAAGATTTCTTTTTCATCATCCTTGATAAGTGTCTACTTTTATGTTCCAAGCATTTTTCATAATTTTTATCTTAACCCATATAAGAAACCTCTGTGCTTTTATAATATTCTGAAGCTGCATCAAAATCTGTTGAACATTTATTCTGCCTGTAACTTGAAGGGCACTTTTTCCCTAACAACTTGGGTCTTTCTTGAACTCTTGAAATGCCTCTTACTCTCTTCCCTTAATGTTTTCATTTTTATCAAACTTATGCCATCACCTACGTTAAAAGTCATATGATTATACAAATTTTCCTGTAAGAAGTAGCAGTTGCCATCACTGCCCTCCCATATCCATTTTTTCAAACAAATCACCTTCCCTCTTTTAGCACATCATAATATTTTCCTCTGTGTCTCAATATTGCTAATTTCTCCAGTCTTTAAGCATTATCAATATTGACTTGTCGCTATAGAGGGTGAGAAGTTAAGTCTCCTTCCTCCCTTTTCCTTCATCACACCCCTATACACATACCATTTTGTGGCAGACACACGCTTATGTAACCCCCATGAGTCATTTTATATAATCCCAAGTGCAGGCAGAATTTATGACTTGCTTCAAATCCATAGCCTATGGCAAAGGTGAAGAATTTTTACTGATGTGACTAAGGCCCCAAATTAGTAGAATTTGAGTTCATCAAGAGGAAGAATATCCTGGGTGGGCTTCACTTAATTGGTAAAATCCCTTAAAAGAGGGACTGGGGAACTCCCGAAGGTCAGAGTTGCTTTCTTACTGACCTTGAAGAAGCAAGCCACCATGAGATCTACAGGCACAAGAAATGAACTTTTCCAGCAACCTGAGGGATCTTAGAAGCCACTATTTCCACAGATGGCTATGCAATCTGGCCTTGATTGAACCTTCAACCTTGACTGAAGCCTTGTGAGACCCCCAATCAAAGCATGCAGCTAATCCTAACACAGGCTGTCATGCTGTCCCCTTCCATCATGATTATCTTGGAAATTCCCTGACTTTTTTCCTGCATTGTAGAAATGGTTTCAAAAATCACATGTATTCCTCTCTCTTAGCTTACTCGTGTCTTCTAGGAGCTACACATCTTCATTTTATGTATTCATTTCATTGACATTTTGACTGGGTATAGAAGTGTAGTGATAAATTTCCTTCAGAAGTCTGAAACCTAATTTCCTAATAACCATCTAGAATTCCTGTTGGGAAGGACAAAGCTATTCTGATTCATATTCCTCCGTATGTTGCCTACGTTTTTTTCATCCCTGGAAGTTAAGAAACTTCTCTTAAAGTGTCTGACATCTCAAATTTATGTGACTTGGAGAGTTTATACCAAGATGATTTACTTTTTCAAATTAGTCTATTTATGGTTCTCTTTTCATTTTTATCATTGTTATATATAGTCGTCCCTCAGTATCCATGGGGGATGGGTTTCAGGACCCACCATGGATACCAAAATCTGCAAATGCTCAAGGCCCGTCAGCCCTCTGTATCTGCAGTTCTACATCTGCAGAATCAACCAACTGCAGATCATGAAGTACTATAGTATTTATAGAAAAAAATCTAAATATAAGTGGACCCATGCTGTTCAAACTCACTTTATTCAAGGGTCAATTTTAGTAAAGGGAGATGCAGCAAAGTTTGAACTCACAGCACTATCCTGACTGGAATAAACTTCTTCAGAATGTCAAAACCAAATAAAACACTGAATAATTTCATATTTAAGGCACTGAAATACATTCTTTTAAGAAAATTATAGTGGGACAAATGAGACATAAAAACATTAATCATTTAAAATCTAAATTCGCACAAAATATTTTCTTACTACACCAAAAAAACTCTGCTTGTCTACTGAAATTCATTTCTATTCAGATTTTCAATTTCTTTACATCTGAGTGAAGAAGTTAGACTATATATTGTTAAACTTATTACCAGATGAGTTTAAAAGTACTTAATAGAACTTTGAGCTTTGAGAGTCTCAAAATAAAAATGTAACTTTGGTCCAGGAGTAGAAAAAGAGAGTCTTTTTTTTTTCCCTTTGTGACAAATACTTTATTCATTTATTTTTATTGAAGTATAGTTGATATACAGTGTCACGTTAGTTTCACATGCAGAGCAAAGTGATTCAGTTATATATGTGTGTGTGTATATATATATTCTTTTTCACATTATTTTCCATTATAGGTTATAACAAGATATTGAATATAGTTTCCTGTGCTACATAGTAGGAACTTGTTGTTTACATATAGTAGTGTATATCTGTTAGTGCCAAACTCCTAATTTATCCCTCCCCTCTTTCCCCTTTGGTAACCTTAAGTTTGTTTTCTATGTCTGTGAGTCTATTTCTGTTTTGGTGCATTTTCAGATTGACGCCTTCTCCCATTTTTTGTCCAATAAAACACTTGCTTTTTAAGTTAGTGAAATCATATATTAGAACCATAAGGTAACTTTTTTCCTGGATATTATGTTCATGAAGAGTTTAGAGTTAATCAACGTAAATTATAATGGGACAACCTATCTCACCACTATAGTTATTAAAATTAATAATCAAGAGTAACAAATGCAAGTATTTATGCTATTGTATATATTCCAGGCTTTGTCCTAAACTCTTGATGCCTTTTCTTATTTACACTTCACAGAATGTTTATAAGGTAGTTATTACTATTATCTCTATTTTATAAGCAATACATTAAGAAAATTAGCTCATCAAGCACGTGGTGGAGACCTCAAGACAGAAACTCACCTAAGTATTTCACTCTAAAACCATTTGTTCCTTCTCTATATTACAGTGCCTGCCAATCGTATTTTGGAAACATTTACATAATGTATTTCCTGATATTTCTAAGGATTTATAGTATCAAACCAAAAAAAACAAAAAACATATAAAAAGCAAAAACTGTTAGATATATTACCTATTTCTTTATGAAGACAAAAGGTTTTTTTTAATTAAAATTTAACTTCTTAAATCAAAGCAAAGGAATACCAATTTAAAGATCTTAAGCCTAAACTCAAGAACCATTTGTATTACCTAGACAGACAGGTGTTCATAAACAAACTTGAGATCTCTGAATAACAAATTTAAATTTAATTTTGAATGTATGCTTCATGAGAACAATGATTACATTGGTTTATACTTCATTATTTTCTGTGTTAGAGCACTGTTTAGCATATAATTGAAGCACAATTAATATTTCTGTGAGAAATCACTTAGTAATATTAGAACATGACCTGATAGAGTTAACTTTCAAGTTCAGCTAGAATGACATTGAGACAGAGGTCATACTGGGATTTTTTTTTTTATTTGACCGACTTCCATCTTAAAACTATTGTATTAAAAAAAACTCTTTAATGCAGAAAAACAAATCCACTATAAAAACAGAAAACAAAGAGCAAAATGAGAAAGTGTTTGTAATAAAATGATAAAGTTTATACACCAAAATCAAAATAAAAGAATTATAAAAATAGCAGAATAAAGATAGCTATCTTAATAGCAAAATGCACACAAACCAGGAACACATAATTCATAAAAGAAGAAAAGTGAAACAGTAACAAAAATTGTTCACAATTATTGGTAATCAAATCAGTTTTGAAATATTTTTTACATATATCTACTAGGCAAAGATGAAAAATAAATAAATACGTACCTAGTGGGAGGGTAGGAAAATGGAGGCAACATCATGTACTGGTCTTAGAAAGAATTTATATATCTCTATGCGTAAATTTGGAAATAATTTTAAATACATCAAATAAGGGAGTTAATTAAGAAACTGGGTTAAAAATTAGTGATCTGAAGAAAGCATTTTTTAAATAACAAGAAAAAGGCAAAAACTTCAGAAGAAAACATATAAAAGAAAGCCCAAATATGAAACAAACCAAATGAAACATGATTTAGTGAATTGTAAGACTACATTTCACCGTAATCCAAGACTCTTCTTTGAGCTACCAGGTTTTGTGGCTTATAATTATATTTTTTTGTCTCTGAGTCCAATCATAATATGAGGTTCTAATTGTGACTGATATTTGCATAATTATATTGCTATTCATTAGTTATTAAATTTTATATTAACTCTGAAGGCAAATCCTAGGAGGATTAACCACCGTCATAGAACAGCATATAAGAGTTACAAATCCTAGGCTTCCCTGGTGGCGCAGTGGTTGAGAGTCCGCCTGCCAATGCAGGGGACACAGGTTTGTGCCCCAGTCCGGGAAGATCCCACATGCCGTGGAGTGGCTGGGCCCGTGAGCCATGGCCGCTGAGCCTGCGCGTCCGGAGCCTGTGCTCCGCAGCAGGAGAGGCCACAACAGTGAGAGGCCAGCGTACCGCAAAAAAAAAAATAGTTACAAATCCTGATAGCAAAACAATGATGTAGCTGAGAGAAACTGGCAGAGAAGAATGCAGGAGAGTAATATAGGAACACTTTTTTCCTCATTTTGCATAATGAGGTGTCAAGAATTATGGCTCAAAGTTGGCTAAACAATTTATCAGTAGTAATGCACTCAACTATAAGTTACAGGAAAACAAAGATTAAGAGAAAGGAGAATACACGTGAGTCTGTCGGCCTCAGCACTGCACTGGTACATTATTACAATTTCATTAAGAGCTGGGATCTTTCTGTATTTCTTCTCTAATAGGGCCACAGAATGGCTACCATATTTATGTTCTTATTCTAGACAGGATGAAGGGGGCACAGCCAAAGCTGAAAAGAAAGTGGGTATTGAGTGAGTCACTTAATAACATCTGCCATATAAGGAAAATAAGTTTTAGTACATAATATGAAGTCTTCAAAATAGTATTAACTAACAACACTCAGGAGATGCGTGCACAGCTCAACTCAGCTAAAATTCCTCATTATTTAGAGGAAGGAGTCAAAATAATTCCCTAAGTCAATACATTGAAAAATACAAATAATAACCAGAAAAATTAAAAACAGAATTAGAGGTAGTTTTCCCTCAAGAATGGACATCAGATATTGGCGAGTAGGAGGGTCTTACAGGAGAGTTTTGGTTTTTACTCCATTCATTTATTTCACAAACATCGACTGACTCTTATGTCCAAGGAGCTTCTCTCAACATTGGGGATGCACCAAGACAACAATGTCCTTCCCTTCATTTATAGTCTAGTAGCAAGACAAAAAAGACACACATATAATCTCAGACGGTGATGTGTGATAAAAATACAGAAAGTGGGGCTTCCCTGGTGGCGCAGTGGTTGAGAGCCTGCCTGCTGATGCAGGGGACACGGGTTTGTGCCCCGGTCCGGGAAGATCCCACATGCCGCGGAGCGGCTGGGCCCGTGAGCCATGGCCGTTGAGCCTGCGCGTCCAGAGCCTGTGCTCCGCAACGGGAGAGGCCACAACAGCGTGAGGCCCACATACCGCAAAAAAAAAAAAAAAAAAAAATACAGAAAGTGGGGCTTCCCTGGTGGCGCAGTGGTTGAGAGTCCGCCTGCCGATGCAGGGGATACGGGTTCGTGCCCCGGTCTGGGAGGATCCCACATGCCGCAGAGCGGATAGGCCCATGAGCCATGGCCGCTGAGCCTGCACGTCCGGAGCCTGTGCTCCGCAACGGGAGAGGCCACATCAGTGAGAGGCCCGCATACCGCAAAATAAATAAATAAATAAATATAAATAAAAATACAGAAAGTGATGTGTTAAGGGTGACTTGAGATGGAGACAGGAAATCCCTCTCTGAAGAGGTGACCTCTGAGTAGAAATGGGAATGAAGTACACAAGTGAACTCTGTGTAAAGAGTCAACTACAGGGAAAAGTTGACTACAGATCTGTTTTATCTCAGAGCATGGGACAATACTTGCTGCTTTGAAAAGCCAGGGAACTGATTCCACCACTCTACCAGGAACTAATGGGGTTCTAATTTTTCTGTTATTGATCAAGCCTGTCAGAATAGTACTAACCAACTTTATCCAAGGCCATGAAATAAACTGTGGCAGGGCTAACCTTGAATGTATTGCATTTATACAATTGCTGAGGCCCTAAAACAATGCCCATTCCAATGAGATATATTCTAGGCTGTCATGGCTAACTGAATCCAAAGTTTACCCAGGTATAAAGAAACTCTAGCTAAAAATGAGCAGAACAGACTGGAGAGAATGATGTAGGATTCTAATCTAAGAATTTTGGACTTTGGACTTACGAGGGCAATACAATTTTATTTCAGATTTGATACTTCTGGAGTTATAATCTTTGACCTTATTTATAAAGGGATTCTATTTTTAAACTTTATTTTCTCCTAGAGAATTTAACAAATGCAGAGGACAAATTTGAGGTGACTCTGTGTTACTGGCATTTTGTTGGTGGAAGGTATTTACGTGTTTTTGTGTTTCATATAGCACTCATTCTCACTGCA
This sequence comes from Hyperoodon ampullatus, assembly GCF_949752795.1. NCBI lineage: Eukaryota > Metazoa > Chordata > Mammalia > Artiodactyla > Ziphiidae > Hyperoodon > Hyperoodon ampullatus. The sequence goes on along the minus strand of NC_136919.1, from coordinate 47,293,538 downwards.
GAACTTCTTATATGATATATTGAACAATGTGGTTACATATACTTTGGATGAGACATAGAATAGGGTATGAAATTTCAGCCTGTAAATCATGGAGATGATTTAATAACATATTCTTCTGAACCACTGCAGAGAGTTCTGGGAGCCCCTGCAGAGAAACTAGAATCTCTGCAAACAGAGTATAATGCCCATCAGTGGCCCCAGGAGGAATGACCCAAGGGAGCAGTGGTGGGTATTGAGGGAGTCATCTCTTAAAGTTGGAAGAGAAGAGAACTGTGCTGGGACTGAGTATTGCTCACCCCTGGGAATGGAGTTGGCTCATGACTATACTCTACTTAATCATATCATTGGGTGATTAAGTCCAATAGATTGAGAATACAAAGTTGGGGAGTGTTGGAATGGAAAGCTTCTCTCACCAAGGGAGCACAATTATGGTGACACTCCTGACCTCTCATGACCCCTCTATCTTAATTGGTAACAGAAATGAATAAAGTAACTAGCCTCAGCACCTCTTTCCTTTCCTAAGAGTTTCCTGCCAGTAGAGAGGATGTCTGCTCCACAGTACTGCCTATCACTATGGAAAAGGGTGCCTATTTCTGGGGGGAATGGATAGTACAGATCGCTGGTCTAATAAAGTCTGAATCCATCAAAGAACTTCTACCCTGTCAGTTCTCTTGGAAACTGTCCCTCTGGCATTCCAAATACCTTAACTCAGTGATTTATCATATGATTTTGTTTTAATCTGCATCCAATAGCTATAAATAATTAATTTATTATAATGCCAGGTGGCATACAACAATACATATTGTTTAAGCTTCAAAGATTAAAGCAACTTTCCCAAGCTCACAAAGTGGCAGAAGAGAGATTTAAATCTAGATCTATCACCTACTGCGCTGACACAGAAAGACCCAGTTCTCCTGCAGGAAACTGGCTGCTGCTCCTTCCCACACAAGAGACATTTGATCCAGACTTCACTTCTGCAATAATCTATCTACCACTAGTAGAACAAAGTTTTACCTCCCATTTTAAACAGGGAGTAAAATTCTCTTAAGTAACTATTACATAAAATATCAGATCTACAAGAAAACTAGGGCGGGTTTGTATTAATAACTCTCTTGGGGATTGCCTGGGCTCACAGGGTCAGATTCTGAGCTCTAATCCTGTAATATCATGTTTGCTCAGGGAGAACCTCTTTCTAAATGAAATGATGAGAAACAGGCTAGGTTCTCCAACAGACATGCTTTTAATATTTGTATGGAAACACAAAAGACCTCGAATAGCCAAAGCAGTCTTGAGGGAAAAAAACGGACCTGGAGGAATCAGACTCCCTGACTTCAGACTATACTACAAAGCTACAGTAATCAAGACAACATGGTACTGGCACAAAAACAGAAACATAGATCAATGGAACAAGATAGAAAGCACAGAGATAAACCCACGCACCTATGGTCAAGTAATCTATGACAAAGGAGGCAAGGATATACCATGGAGAAAAGACAGTCTCTTCAATAAGGTGTTGGGAAAACTGGACAGCTACATGTAAAGGAATGAAATTAGAACACTCCCTAACACCATACACAAAAATAAACTCAAAATGGACTAAAGACCTAAATGTAAGACAAGACACTACAAAACTCTTAGAGGAAAACATAGGAAGGACACTCTTTGACATAAACCACAGCAAGATCTTTTTTGATCCACATCCTAGAGTAATGGAAATAAAAACAAAAATAAACAAATGGGACCTAATGAAACTTCAAAGCTTTTGCACAGCAAAGGAAATCATAAACAAGATGAAAAGACAATCCTCAGAATGGGAGAAAGTATTTGCAAGCAAAGCAACGGACCAAGGATTAATCTCCAAAATATATAAACAGTTCATGCAGCTCAATACTAAAAAAAACAAACAACCCAGTCCAATAATGGGCAGCAGACGTAAATAGACATTTGTCCAAAGAAGACATATGGATGGCCAAGAAGCACATGGAAACCTGCTCAATATCACTAATTATTAGAGAAATGCAAATCAAAACTACAATGAGGTATCACCTCACACCAGTTAGACTGGGCATCATCAGAAAATCTACAAACAACAAATGCTGGAGAGGGTGTGGAGAAAAAGGAACCCTCTTGCACTGTTGGTGGGAATGTAAATTGATACAGCCACTATGGAGAACAGTATGGAGGTTCCTTAAAAAACTACAAATAGAACTACCATATGACCCAGCAATCCCACTACTGGGCATATACCCTGAGAAAACCATAATTCAAAGAGTCATGTACCAAAATGTTCACTGCAGCTCTATTTACAATAGCCAGGAGATGGAAACAACCTAAGTGTCCATCATCAGCTGAATGAATAAAGATGTTGCACATATATACGATGGAGTATTACTCAGCCATTAAAAGAAACGAAATTATTTGTAGTGATGTGTATGGACCTAGAGTCTGTCATACAGACTGAAGTAAGTCAGAAAGAGAAAAACAAATACTGTATGCTAACACATATAGATGGAATCTAAGAAAAAAAATGTCATGAAGAACATAGGGGTAAGACGGGAATAAAGACACAGACCTACTAGAGAATGGACTTGAGGATATGGGGAGGGGGAAGGGTAAGCTGTGACAAAGTGAGAGAGTGGCATGGACATATATACACTACCAAACATAAAATAGATAGCTAGTGGGAAGCAGCCGCATAGCAAAGGGAGATCAGCTCGGTGCTTTGTGACCACCTAGTGGGGTGGAATAGGGAGGGTGGGAGGGAGACGCAAGAGGGAAGAGATATGGGAACATATGTATATGTATAACTGATTCACTTTGTTATAAAGCAGAAACTAACACACCATTGTAAAGCAATTATACTCCAATAAAGATGTTAAAAAAAAACCCAGTCCAATAATGGGCAGAAGACCTAAACAGACATTTGTCCAAAGAAGACATACAGATGGCCAAGAAGCACATGAAAAGCTGCTCAATATCACTAATTATTACAGAAATGCAAATCAAAACTACAGTGAGGTATCACCTCACACCAGTTAGAATGGGCATCATCAGAAAATGTACAAACAACAAATGCTGGAGAGGGTGTGGAGAAAAGGGAACCCTCTTGCAGTGTTGGTGGGAATGTAAATTGATAGAGCCACTATGGAGAACAGTAAGGAGGTTCCTTAAAAAACTAAAAATAGAATTACCATATGATCCAGCAATCACACTACTGGGCATATACCCAGAGAAAACCATAATTCAAAAAGACACATGCACCCCAATGTTCACTGCAGCACTATTTATAATAGCCAGGTCATGGAAGCAACCTAAATGCCCATCGACAGATGAATGGATAAAGAAGATGTGGTATATACAATGGAATATTACTCAGCCATAAAAAGGAACGAAATTGGTCATTTGTAGAGATGTGGATGGATCTAGAGACTGTCATACAGAGTGAAGTAAGTCAGAAAGAGAAAAAAAAATATCGTATATTAATGCATGTATGTGGAACCTAGAAAAATGGTACAGATGAACCAGTTTGAGGGCAGAAATTGAGACACAGATGTAGAGAACAAACGTATGGACACCAAGGTGGGGAAAGTGGTGGGAGGGTGGTGGTGGTGGTGTGATGAATTGGGCGATTGTGATTGACATGTATACACTGATATGTATAAAACTGATGACTCATAAAGACCTGCTGTATAAAAAAATTAATTAAATTCAATTTTAGAAAAATAAGATGTAAAGAAAAAAAGAAGTGTTCTGAAGACCTTCGTGAGAAATTTAAGACTTAAAACCTCAACTAATGTGTGAAAACATACTAAGTTCCATACTTATTAAAACTAAAATTTCAATGTTTACTCCATATTCTTTTCTTCCTCATCTCTTTTTTCCTTTCTTTGTGCTTTTGTTCACTTTCCACATTTTCAGTATGAACATGCATTACTTTTTATAATTACAAATATTAACAATATTATAGTGTAAAATATTGTGGCATAAAATCAAACTACAAAGATTGATAAATTTGACTACAACAAAATTTTAAATTTCTTTTCTTCAAATAACAGCATAAAGACGTGAAAAATAAGGCAAAACAAAATATTTAAAACCATTATAATAGACAAATATTATATTTCTAGAATATATAAACAACTCCTACAAAGTAAGAAAAAAGACATCAGAAAAAGAGGCAAGAGACAAGAAAAGATGTTTCACAAAAAATGGAACACAAATGATCAATAAACACACTTTTAATATCTGAGGAAGCAAATTAAAATCAAAGTGAGGTAAACTTTGATTTTTTTTTTTTAGTAGACTGGCAAAGATTAAAATTCTGACAATGCCGCGTATTGCTAAGGATGTGGAATTAAGGGAATTCTTAGTCACTGTAGGAATGTTCCTTGTTTCAATGACTCTGTTAAGCAAATGGGAGTTATTGTGTAAAGTTTCACAATGTGCTTATGCTATTGCCCATCAATTCCACCCCTAGAAATTTTTTCATGTGAACACTGAAAAATATGTACAAGAGACATCATAACAGGATCATCTGTGATAGAGAAAAACTAGAAACAAACTTATTCATCATGAAAAGGAAAATGAGTAAATTCTTTATATATATATTTTTTCACACAATAGAACACCATAGAAGAGTGAAATTAATAAACTAGTGTTATAGACATGAACATGGAAACATCTAAAAAAAATACATGGTACATTGGAAAGGCATGTATTTCCAATATATGGAAAGGCATATATTGGAAAGGCAAAATGCAGAAGAATTGCCTTCTATCATGATATCATGTATGATATCATACCACTTATCTGGATTCCATACTCAACAAAAATTAACAATGTTTATAATATATATAATACATGATATATAACGACTATATAGTTTTATATATATGAATTTGTAAAATCAAGAACATGCTATTTATAAAATTCAGAATAGTGTTTACCCTTGAGCAGAGGAGGGAAGCAGGAGGGTAAGGAACAGCACAGAAGGGGTTACAATTGTATTGGCGATATTCTTTCCCTTAAAATTGGTAGAGGGTTCACAGGTGTTTATCATTTTTCTTAATTAATCAATTAATTCATCATATATCCTTTTTATGATTGTTATATGTCATAACTTAAATGTACACAGAGAAAAGTTGTAGAGAAAATTATTCTACTTAAAGCAAGATCAACTTAATAATAGAGATGGCAGGCACTTTGATGCTTCTAGATTAAAGATATGGGGAAATCTATGACAGAAACAAGGACTATTTTGGCAAGAAAGAAATTCTTGTTCACACGCTGAATTTATTCCACGCTAGTAAAAAAAAATACTATTATACATAATTTAAAAGCTAATATAATAATTCCAATTAACAAGCCCAAAGATATTGCTTTGCAATTAAAAATTGGTTCACTTGAATAGCCAGTTGTTTTATTACGTTCTGCAGTCCAATAAATGAAGTGTTTCAATGTCCTGCTTCCTAGATCCTAAGACTGAATTCAGTTGCAATCTGATTTAGTTCTTTAAAACTGAAACCCATACATCCCAGGGCAGCAGTTCTTTCATTTATTTTGCTTGAGATTCTTTATTCCGGCACACTTTTCTGCTCTGTTTTCCAAGCTCTTTAGATCTTGTTTCATGTTTCCAATTAGAGTACAGTTAGATACTTAATGATAACTTACATGTAGCATAGCATACAGTAGGGGAGAGCACAGGTTTGAATCCTAACTCCTGCACTGAATCTTGCAAAATCATTAAAGCTCTTTATGCCTCTGTTTCCTTATCTGTGAAATGAGGATAATAGTAACACCATTCACAGAGGATCACTGGAGTAACATTAACAGAATTAATGTGTGTGAAAGTGCTTAGAATAATGCCTGGCAAATAATACATGCTATATAATTGTTTGCTATTAATAATACTAGCAGTAATAGTAGTAGTAGTAGTAAAATAGTAGTAGTAGCAGCAGCAATGGTATTAGTGAACAAATTCCAGCTACATATAATATAATAAGCATATTATATATATATGTATGTCTCAAGCATCACAGTGCTGTTTTAGTAAAAATTTTCAAAGACAAAATATTCAACTAGACTAATGTGTCTAGGAATTACATGCCTGGTATATATGTATACCTAGGTGTGTCTAGGAATTTAGGAATTATATATCTGGTATGTCTAGGAAAATACATGTATATTCCTAATGATATGACAAAGAATTTTTCAAAGAAAACCATACTATATACTATTCTCAGTTTAAACTGGAAATTTTTTCAGTGCAGAAATTCTCAGAATGAGCAAACTGATGTAAGATTTTAAAGGAGAGTTTATAATTACAATGGATCTTTTGGAAGTAACACCTCATATTATGTTTCATAGGTGTTTCCTAGAATGAAGTCTTCTTTACGTGTGAATAAACACTAAATATAATATTCAATTTCCCATGTGCTATTTTTCCTGAGTGACAGGTTTGCATCAAAATACTCAGGTACATCTGACACGTGTGCATGGCCATTGATCTGCATGGAACTGCATGGCTTTCCATTGCTCTGCATGGCTGCTGCAAACCTTTGGAAGTGGTTTGGTCCAGAGCCCAGAGCATTGCTGATCTTTCCCCCATGAGCAGTCTACAGCATGTGGTCACCATAACATCTCATGCATAAGACCAAATAATTAGACAAATGTAGAATCAATGTGTTTCATGTTTTACTAAAGCAGTGATGCTTAACTAAGATACCTATTGAAATAATCTGAAGCACTTGTGAAAAATAATAAAGCCCAGCCCCCAGCTCCAGGGGTTTAATTGTTCTGGGATATGGCACAGGCAATGGTCATTTTTAAAGTGTTCCAGTGAGTCTAATGAACAAACAGGGTTGAAAATTACTGATCTAAGGTGTGTAGAAACAATCTGTGTATTAGTTCCATGTAGGTTATTTAGAAATGTGTTCTTTTCAATAGCAAAGGCAAAAAAAATAAGTAGTCCAAGGAAGATAATTTTCTAAGATATTAAATAGGCTTATCTGAAATAGACATACATATTATTGCTATTAACATAGAAGATTGACATGATCTGATCACTAGAGGGTGATAAGAATATAAATACTTTTCACAAGGCAGATTTATTTATTAAACTTGTTACACATAAAATGCCACTCTCATAAAGATTCCTAAGGGAGGGAAAATTTATCAGTTACAATTAGTGCCTAGTTCCTTTTAGCTCGTATCTAGTCAAATAATAGTAGAGTGAATTAAAAATTCTTCTAAGAAATTCCTGGTATTCATTATAGAGATATTTTTAAAGTTGTCTTCAACTCTCTATGGGTTTGAAAGCTCTGGAACTCAGAGGACAGGACACATCCAAGTTTAGAAAGACTATGAACACAGCACAGAAATTCTTTCCATAACAATACTAACAGTAGCCCTGACAATTCCTCCCATGTTCCTAAAAAAGTATTTCCCAAGTGAGAAGGCAAAGTAGAAACCTGGTATGTAAAGGGGAAGCAATAGCAAATAAAATAATAAAAGGAAATGGGCCTGAACTTGGATCTTTAGGCAGAAAGGGCTCCCTCTGAGTACAAATCATGAATAGTAGAAAGTGTACACTTAGACATATCCTAGGGAAAATTCTGAACTGCAACAACAGAAGAAATCCCACAAGCTTGCATAAAGAAAAACAAAATAGGTTGTCTATAAAGTAAAGAAAATTAGCCAGTCTTTATGATCTCATCTATAAAATTAATGCTAGAAAACAATGGAGCAATGTTACAGAGTTCTGGATAAAAAGGACTGTGACTACGTGTTGTACCCAGAGAGATTTATCCATATCCATGGGCAAAAATAAAGGCATATTCAGACACATCTGGATTCAGAAAATATAGCACTCACTCCACTTGCTGAAAAAGTTTTTTGAGGGATTACCCTGGGGAAATAAAATAAAAATATCAGCATGGTTCTCAGTAGAATATTTTCAAATTCTTAAAAGAAAAACAACTTTATTGATTGTAATGGAAGAAGGTCTACAATTTATTAAGGAAAGAGGATGATATTAAAATAGAAAGTCCATTATGCTTCATTATATTTTGAATATATAAATAGATATACATGTAGATGTAGATATTGACATAGATGATATAGATATATAGATACTATCTGAATTCCAAAGAGTGGTATAATGCCTCTATTCTTCAAATGGAAAGAAAGATAATAAACAAAAAAGCCTGACACACTGGCAGATGCTTGCTCTATTTTTTAATCTCATCCAGCTTAAGTAATAATAAATACAACTTTGTGTCTGCTCAGAATGGAGCAGTAACTCCAAGATTTCTTATGAAGTTTAGGTCAGGGAAGCCCCACCCGGATTACCAGAGCTCTGATTTGGGGTTTCGAGACAAATCTGCCGTATACTGCTTTCTTTGCAGATCTCTTCTCCCCTCTTGTGGGAAGAGTAGTTGAGATTGAATAAAGCATTCAGTCTCCAAACACTGATAAAATGTCATTCTAATGTCATTATAAAATGGCACCATGAGCTGGGCCAGGCATGCAGCCTGCTCCACATTCAAGACCAGTAAGGAAGATGTCTTAGCCTCCCTCCCTCAAGTTGTGTTCACCTTGATTTATATTCAAACCAGCACATACATGGTGAAAAAATTAGTCAGAATTTAAAGATACAAGTGAAAGTCTATATAGATTTCTTATCTTTGTGTTTCTTCATGCAAGCAAGACTAAAGTTTGGTGGTCAAGTGTCATCTTTGTAGAGCTGGGAACCAGCCAGGTCAGAGGCCTCACCAGATTTAACACTAAGCTCTTAAATTAAGGGAGGATCCCTCAAGGACCTACAAGCTTCTTTGTCTTTCTGCAGAAGACCTGACAGGGCCTCACACACAGAAACCAATTCTCAGCTCATTTACGGCAACTATCTTAATTCTTTCATAATTTAATTGCACAGAAACTTATACTTTTGCATATATATATCCCAAAGTAATAACCTAAAAATAAATATCTATGGATATGAAGATATTTCTTGCAGTATTCTTTACAACAATAAAAGCTGGTAACAATTTTACTGTTTAAAATGAAGAATAGTTATGCAAATTATGACATTTCCACTCCATGGAATGTTACACAACCATTAAAATGATAATTATAAAAATTTATGACACTTTGGAAATACTTTAGACATAATTGAATGGAAAACAGCAGAAATAAGAGTACAAAATTGTACATATCCTTATTAATTTTGTAAAACAGCTATTCAAATAGAAAATAACCAGACGGGAACCTAGAAACTTAAGAATTATTTTTTCGGAAAGGACAGTATTCTGGATTATTATTATTTCTAATTTGTTTTCATTTAGCAGTCCATTATTTTCACTAAGAGATCTAACAAAAACATTTTTAATTAAATTTTGAGCACCTACCATATGTAAGTCATTTTGCTAAGTGTATGCAGCAAGGCAAAGATAGTATTTAAAATGCAAAGTCTAATGAAAATATTTAAAAAGCATCCCTCAGTATCCATGGGGAATTGGTTCCAGGATCCCTTTTGGATAACCAAAATCCACAGACATTCAAGTCCCTTATATAAAATGGTATAGTGTTTGAACATAAACACAAATCCCCCCATACGTACACTTTAAATCATCTACAGATTACTTATAATACCTAATTAATGTAAATGCTATGTAAAGTGATACTGGAGCACAGCAAATTCAATTTTTGCTTTTTGAAATTTTCTGGAATTTCTTTTCGATTATTTTCTATTCGAAGTTGGTTGAATCTGTGGATATGGAGCCCATGGATATGGAGGGCTGACTGTATGTAATTTTTGCAAAGGGTTAAGGGTAAGGTACTCTCAGAACTAAAAAAGAAATGCTTAAAATCCATTCTTTAGAGAGATCACCTACAAGTAGAAGTCACTTCCAGACAAAGTTTCTAGGCTGAATGCAGGAAAAGGACTTAATTCTAGCTGAATATAATGTTTTAACATTCATTTAAAATAAGGAAAAGTAACTAAAGAAAGAAGAAATGAACAGAAGGGATATATTTAGTAAAAGGCCATGAGAAAATTAGATCAGTGAGGTAGAATTCCATAATATCCATCAAGTACTGACCTAAAAGGAAAGAAACTCTTCCAACAAGGGGACGAAAGTGATCCTGAGCCAGGACCAGCCCCACAGTGGAGGTGGATACATTCAATTATCATTACCTGGTGCCATTAGTTACCAAGGTTTTTAATTCATTGCCAACAAGCAGCTGATTTAGTCTTTGGAACCTTAATAGAGGGAGAACTGTGCCCTTAAGGTTGTTGGAAACATTCTGATCTAGATGACTTTCTATTAGTTTACACTGAGAAATAATGAATTGGCATTCTGCTCTATGTGACAATCTGGTTACCACAAGCTACCTATGAGGGACAAATCTAGCTGGGATCCTGACAACAGTAGACAATGCACCTGGAAAGCCGAAGAATGAACGCTGCAGATGAGTACCTTCTCTGACATAACTCTGCCTTCCTTTGCCCTACCCCATGGGTCTGAGAATATCCTTAAACCACAACCATTCTAGGCTCCCTTACTTACCAAAAGTGGAGGTTCAACTGTTCGCTACTCTAAAGCCAATAAAGAGACTTGGTGGAAAGGAAAGTTTGCTTTACTTCGGATGCCTACAACCGGGGGTGGGAGGTAGACTTCTATCTAAAGGATGACTCCACCCGCCCACTGAAAGTCACTGAGGAAATGATGGTCAAAGGACCCTGCCGGCTCGCAAACAGGTCTCAGCATCACACACACGTCAGAACCAACTGGCAAAACACAAAACGACACTCAGGGCTGGCAAACGGGTCTCAGCGTCAGATACACGTTAGAACCAACTGGCAAAATGCCGAAATAGCACTTCAAGCTCAACAGAGAGGTTCCCCGGGTGCAAGCAAACAGACTTATTTGGTGTTGGAGCTCGTCAGATGGTCCACATGCATCTTTCCGTTCCACCAAGGAAAAGTGTTCATTGGCAGCCAGAGGTGAGAGGGGAGAAAGAGGGAGGATACCCAAAACAAATGGTTTCAACAACCCATCTCAACCCCTCTCAGGCCCTCTCGGCTCCTTGCAGGCATCCTAGTGCGTTGTTCTGGCCAGCAGCTCTAGCTGGGGAAAACACCAGGAGCCAGGTATAGCTAGACCACAGCCTCGCGCTAGGCAACAAACACTTACCTAAAGTAGGTCCAGCTACTAGCCGCTCTAAAGCCAATAGAGAGACAAGGTTGGTGGGAAGGGAAGTTTGCTTTATTTCGCATGCCTGCAACAGGGGGTGGGGATGTAGACTCTTTTCCGAAGGCCAACTCTCCAAATGATGCTCCCAAACGGGCCTCAACGTCAGACACACATCAGAACCAACTGGCAGACCGCCAAATGACCCTCAGTGCTGGCAGATAGGCCTCAGCGTAAGACACACGTCCAAACCAACTGGCAAAACCCACAAACGACCCTCATTACTGGCAAACAGTCCTCAGCATCACACACATGTCAGAACCAAATGGCAGAACTCCCAAACGACCTTAAGTGCTGGCCAACAGCCCTCGGCGTCCGACACACGTCTGAACCAATTGGCAAAATGCCCAAATACCACTTAGTGCTCAGAACAGAAGTTTGCCCGCGTGCATGCGGATGAACTTACCTGGTGTTGGAGCTCGTCAGCTCGTCCAGATGCATCATTACATTCCACCAAGGAAAAGTGTTCGTTGGCAGCCAGTGGCGAGCAGGGAGAAACAGGTAGGATACCTGAAACAAATGGTTTCAACAACCCCTCTCAGGCCCTTAGACACGGGATACCGGTACCTCGCAAGCATCATAGCACGTTGCTGTGGCCGGTAACTTTACCGGGGGAAAACCCCAAGGAGTCAGATATCGCGAGACCACAGCCTGGGGTTAGGCGCCAAACATTTACCTAAAGTGGGTCCAGCTGCTCGCCTCTTGAAAGCCAATTAAGAGACAAGGTTGGTGGAAAGGAAAGTTTGCTTTATTTTGGATGCCTGCAACTGGGGGAGGCGGGGTGGACTCCTTTCCGAAGGCCGATGCCCCACCCTGCAACTGACAGTCAGTGAGCAAATGATTGTCAAATGACCCTCAAATGTTCAAAAACGGGCCTCAGCGTCAAACACATGTCAGAAACAAATGGGAAAACGCCCAAACGACCCTCAGTGCTCACAATAGGGTCTCAGCATCAGACACACATCAGAACCAACTGGCAGAACCCCCAAACGACCCTCAGTGCTGGCAAACAGGCCTCAGGGTCAGACACAGTTCATAACCATCTGGCCAAACACCCCTCAGTGCTCACACACGGCCTCGGCGTCAGACACATTTCATAACCATATGGCAAAACAACCAAACGACCCTCATTACTCGCAAATGGGCCTCAGCGTCCCACACATTTCATAACCAACTAGCCAAACACCCAAACGCCTCTCAGTGCTCTCAAATGGGCCTCAGCGTCAGACACAAGTCAGAACTGGCAAAACCCCAAACGACCCTCAGTGCTCGCAAACGGCGTCAGCATCAGACACACGGCAAAACCAACTGGCAGAACCCCCAAATGACCCTCAGTGCTGGCAAACGGGCCTCAGCATCGGACACATTTCAAAACCAACTTGCAAAACACCCAAAAACGACCCTCAGTGCTCACAAACGGACTCAGCATCAGACTCACGTCTGAACCAATTGGCAAAGTGCCCAAATACCACTTTGTGCTCAGAATAGAAGTTTGCCCGCGTGCATGCGGATGGACTTACCTGGTGTTGGAGCTCGTCAGCTCGTCCAGATGCATCTTTCCATTCCACCAAGGAAAAGTGTTCGTTGGCAGCCAGTGGCGAGCAGGGGAGAAACAGGTAGGATACCTGAAACAAATGGTTTCAGCAACCCCTGTCAGGCCCTTAGACACGGGATACCGGCTCCTCACAGGTATCCTAGCGCGTTGTTTTGGCCGGCTGCTCTACTTGGGGAAAACCCCAGGTAGCGAGATATCGCGAGACCAGGGCCTCGCGTTAGACGCCAAACACTTAACTAAAGTAGGTGCACCTGCTCGCCAAACACTTAACTAAAGTAGGTCCAGCTGCTCGCCGTTCTAAAGCCAATAAAGAGACAAGGTTGGTGGGAAGGAAGTTTGCTTTAGTTCAGATGCCTGCTACTGGGGGTGGGGCGGTAAAGGCCAACTTCCCCCGCTGGCATCAGTTAGCAAGAACTTTTATAGGTGAAGGGAGGGTGCTACATGCAGAAGCAGTACTGTCAGCTCTGACAGTCATCTTGAAATTGGTTATGGGGTGGTCTGATCAGCTTCATTTTGATTGTTTTGAATATAGTTAATCTTCATTTCCAGGGTCGGTTTGTTACTATTTATTTGAGGTCAGCTCTCAGAATACTGGCAGTTTATGTCTTGGCTACAATCTTGTAATCACGTAATTAACTTCTTCTACTTGGTGAGGGTTTTAGTATCCGTAAGACAGCTCAAATGATATGGCTCAGAATATTTCTATAGCCCTGGAAGAGGAACTAAAGGTCCTGGACTATGCTTAATGACTAAACTATTATTATTTAGTCTGTTGGACTGTTTTCCTTGTTTCAGTATTTTGTCACTTCTCTGATTAAACTTATTCTTTGGCTAAAGTTTTTAAACAGTCAAAAGGCAGGCTGAGGACATGGGGGGCAAGGACTCCAAGGTCCTGCTCCATTTCACCTTCAAACATGCTACCTCATCACAAAGACCCTGAAAGTACAGTAGGTTGAGCCAAGTGCTAAACTAGAGAAACTGAAATCTATGATGCAGTCTCCCAAGAAGGGAGGATCCATGCCAATGGAAGCATCGGGAAGAGATGGAATATGACTTTGAGGTTGGGGGAGGGGTTGGAGGTAGTGAGGAAACTGAGAAAATCTTGGAAGAAGTGAACATTAGTGATAAGCCTTAAAGATGAATGAGCTTTTGCTGTGTTGACAGGAAACAAACTTTCATTTTTCAAGGCTTGGGATCCAAGTGGTTGTGGGAACCCTACACTCTGATTAAATGTGCAGTGAATTATGAGGAAGGCCACTACTGCATGGTATTGCCACCACCACTACCACCCAATGCCTGGGAATCCCACCTAAGCCGTAGAGACCAACAGGGCAAAACGTGAAGTATAGCCACAGAAGGACACTTAAAAATATGAAAAGAAAATTACAACATCTAAAGTAGGGTTCAATCTAATGTTTGGGAACCCCTGAATTAAAAGGAATATAATAAACTGCTCTCAACCATAGCAAGCGTAAGTTGCAATAATGTGCTTTTCCCACTGTAAGACTTGCCAAAATGCAGGTTGGTATTTTGAGAATTTTATACCCAACAGAGGTAAAGAGAAAGAAGCACAATGTTGGTCTCTGGGGAGCTTTGGCCTACAAGACAAGATGATTTTCTCACTGTTAAAAGTATTCTTATAAATAGCTCAATCAACACATATTTAAATAGATATTAAAATATGTTTAGTTAATTAAAAGGAATATGTTGTATAATGAGTATTTTATGTCTTTTTTAGTAGCACTCTATTTTAGTAGTATCCTTTTTATTAAATATTTTTGGAAAGAATTAGAAAGTTGGAAAAAAGTTACAAGTATAGTAGAAGTAACTATTTTCCTTAACCATTTGAAAATAGGTTGCCAACCTGATTCCCTGTTACCCTGAAAACTTTGATGTATATTTCCCACAAATAAAGACATTCTTATTTATGCCAATAATACAAGCAACAAAATCAGAAAATTAACCTTAATACATTACTGCCATCAGAGGCCAAAGTTTGTCATGTTGCAATATTTTTTACTTGAGATATAATTGACATATTAGTTTCAGGTATATAACATAACAATTCAATATTTGTATATATTGCAAAATCATTGCCATGGTAAGTCTAGTTAACACCCATCACCATATATAGTTTCAATACTTTTTCTTGCCATGAGAACTTTTAAGATTTAGTCTCTTAGCAACTTTCAAATATATAGTACAGTATTATTAACTATAGTCATCATGCCGTACATTACATCCTCATGACGTATTTATTTTACAGCTGGAAGTTTGTACATTTTGACCCCCTTCACCCATTTCACCTACCCCACCACCACCAGCCTCTGGCAACCACGAATCTGTTCTCTGTATCTATGAGTTCATTTTTTTGTTTATTTGTTTATTTCTTTTTTTAGATTCCACATATAACTGAGATCATATGGTATTTGTCTTCCTCTGTCTAACTTATGTCACTTAGCATAATGTCCTCAAGTTTATTCATGTTGTCACAAATGGCAAGTTTTCCTTCTTTGGGGGGCTGTATAATATTCTATTGTATATTTATACCACATTTTCTCTATCCATTCATCCATCAGTGGGCACTTAGGTTGCTTCCATGTCTTGCCTATTGTAAACAATACTGCAATGAACATGAGGGTGCATATATATTTTTGAGTTAATGCTTTCAATTCCATCAGGTAAATACTCAGAAGTGAAATTTCCAGATCATATGATAATTCTATTTTTAATTTTTTGAGTAACCTCCATAGTGCCTGCACCACTGTACATTCCCATCAACAGTGCACAGGGGTTCTCTTTCCTCACATCTTACTAAGGCACCTACTAAGGAGTTTTATGAGTGAAATTCCCACTTAGTGTTTCTATTTATGAGATCACTGAACTTTCAAAAATAAAGTTTTTGCATAGAATTTTTTTAAATGCCAACACTTGTTATATCTTATCTTTTTGATAATAGCCATTCTAACAGGTGTGAGGTGATATCACTGTAAGTTTGAGTTGCATTTCCCTGATGATTAGTGAGGCTGAATATCTTTTCATGTACCTGTTGGCCATCTGTAAATCTTTGGAAAAAATATCTACTCAGATCCTCTGCCCATTTTTTAATCGGATTGTTTGTGCTTTTGCCATTGAGTTACAGATTATACATATTCTATAACAGAATGCTTCCATATATTGAGCTACATATAGAGCTCATTTAATTGCCAATTATACCATCTGTCTCACAATAGGAAGACTTAGACCCATATTTAGGGCTAATATTGAAGTTATTCAGAATGTCAAGTTAGCAGATGATAAATTACGCATTATCAATTTCCTTGTTACAGATTTTGTAAATAAATTACATGCCTTATCTACTTGATATAAAGTAATACTCCTGGTATATTTCCTTCATCTGACAAAATATATACAAATATATACATACATATATGCATATACATAGAGACAGGCTTACAAATATATACATATATGTATATACATATATCTTATGCTATAAAGACTGAAGCATCAGTTTATGGAATAAAGTTCATAAATAACTCTTTTTTTATGTGTCCTTCCTTCTCAGTAGCTAAATGCACAAAATCAATCTACTGAAATAATTTCCTATTAAGAATATCTTGCTACTAATTACATATTTCTGACATATAAGGCATGAGTTCTCCCCCAACAAGTGTCTATAATTTTTAACTGTTTAACTGTAATGTTTAACTGTAAGCAACAGGAAGATTTTGGTGTCTCAGTGTGTAATATATCTTAACTCTTTTTTCTTTTGTTTAATCAGTGCAGAGCATGTTTATAGACTCACCTTGATGCCATGAGTGGAGCAATTTTATAATCAAGTATAGATGTAGTTCTGTATTTAAAAATACAGACATTTCTTGCAACATGTACAGCACTAATTTAAATTCATCCCAAACAAAACTATATGTAAATTTTCTCTCTCTTGGATAATTTTCAGTCCACTGGAAAAATTAGAATAGATATTGTTTACCAATTATATGAAACAGTGGGAACACTCATGCAGTGCTAATTAATGTGGGGATTGGTAAAAGCCAATTTAGAGAACAATTTGGCATTATAAAATAAAGTTGAACAACCAGTGACCCAGAAGTTCCACTCCTAGCTATTAAACCCCCAATTCTGGAAAACCCTCAAGTGTGCACCAAGGGTGTGTATAGGATTGATCTTAGTGGTTACAGTAGTGTTGTTCTAAAAGAGGAAAACTAGAAATAACTCAAATGTTCAGCAACAGTAAAATGGACAAATAATTTTATATCTTCATACAATGAAATGTATGCCATAGAATTTGAACAATTCACACAATGGAATTTGGTACATTCATGTAATGGGTTGCAGTGAAATGAAATAAATTAAGCTACACACATCAGGATGGATAAATCTCAAAAGTACGATGTTGAGTGACAAAAAAAAGCAAATTGCTGTATACATATTACATTTCCATTCTTCTAAAGTTCAAAAACATCAGACTTGAACAATATTATTCAAGGATGCCCTACATTTCTGGTGAACAGATAAAGAAAAGTAAATGAATGAATACACACAATCCTAGACAATAATTACTCAGAGAGGGGAGGAGATTGAAGGAGCTGATGGAGGGTTTCAGAAGCACTGGATGGTGCTTATATCGGGGTTAATCATCAGTATTATTCTTTACACTGTGTGGATATATTGTATACACCCTCTCTATAGCTTATGTTTCCCAGTGAAAAAAAATTCAAAAGTTAAACATCGTTCTATCTGATGTTGCTTTGGATATTCTGGGAAAAGAAAGATTAAAAACATAGCTTTTCCCTGACTTGCTAGGAATTAACACTACTCAAACAAGTAGGTGTCATAAAAATACCTCATGAATTCAAATAAAGCCTCAACTTACCTTCCTCTGAAAGGTCTTTCAATAATCAAAACTTGTCATACTTCCATGCTGTGCCTACACCACTGGAGGGGTACCCTAAAACCTTTTCAGCTTCCAAGACGCCCAAATCCCAGAGGCAGCGGCTTGAGTGGTAACATAACCTGCATCTAGTAATAATGGTGTGGACTTTCATTTTAAACTATGCTTCTTTCAATCCAAGACAACCCAACTATAATAGAAATGGGTTCAAAATTACATGAGGGGAAATGCAGCATGGCATTACTTTGATAGTTCCTGTGGGTTTTTTAAACAATAAATATCATACCTTTTTATATCTATTGTTGTAATTCTGCCTTCCAAAGCCTTATCACTATCTGGAAATGACCTCTGCAGAGAGGATAGCTAACTCATACTTATTTCTTTGTATTTTCTCTACTCTTGAAATTATGAAAAATGTATATTAAAGGTGCCTTTTTTCTGTAAGTCATGATCTTAATAGAGTTCATATGTAGCATTGATGAGACAGACTTTATGAATTAATAAATACTTTAACTTAAATGTTATAATTTTGAGTTGTGCTTTATCCAATTTCACGTTAGGAGTTCTAAAAACCATAATTTTAAAAACTTACAAGTCAGGACCGGTCTTTCCCTCATATTGAAAAGTTATAGTAAATAAAGCTAAAAATCGAAAATAACTTCCCTCCCTCTCAGTTGATATTAAAAGACATTACTGCTTTCTCTTAGGATTATTTTAGTGTCTTAATTACAGTAAATTAGAATAATTAGAGAGAAATTATATATACCCTACAATTCACCCAAAGCCTTTATCCTGCCTTTTAGTCAGATAATGAATGTTAATATAAATAATTGATACATTCTGAGTGCCTCCAAGTCTTCACACCTTACATTTTTCTTTTTAATTTGGCTCCAGATAGATGGTGAACCATGTCAGGCATTATTTCTTTGCTCTAAAGAGTACTAATTAAGCTTTTGGTGAACCCATTCACAAATAAAATAAAACAATTCCATAGCAACAGAAAGGCTTATGCATTTCTTTTTTTTTTTTTTTTTTTTTTTTTTTTTTTTTTTTTTTGCGGTAGGCGGGCCTCTCACTGTTGTGGCCTCTCCCCTTGTGGAGCACAGGCTCCAGACGCGCAGGCTCAGCGGCCATGGCTCACGGGCCTAGCCGCTCTGCGGCATGTGGGATCTTCCCAGACCGGGGCACGAACCCGTGTTCCCTGCATCGGCAGGCGGACTCTCAACCACTGCACCACCAGGGAAGCCCTGCATTTCTTTTTTATCTTCATGGACTCAAATAAGTGCAAAGTCTTTCCAACACATGTAGCTAAAGCTCTTTGGTTCTGTTTGTTTTCATG
Organism: Hyperoodon ampullatus; assembly: GCF_949752795.1. Lineage (NCBI taxonomy): Eukaryota > Metazoa > Chordata > Mammalia > Artiodactyla > Ziphiidae > Hyperoodon > Hyperoodon ampullatus. Next base: position 47,274,480 of record NC_136919.1, on the reverse strand, counting down.
AACATATTGTTTAATGCTTAAAATTTTTACAAAATGTTTGGTTACACTTTAGACATGAAGGTACTGTCAGGCTGAATAACTGGAAACCATATTCAAGCAGGTGGAATACGAATATTTAATGCTGACTTGTATATATGTGAATACGATGTGCCAAGTACTAGCAATATGGTGGCGTTCTGTACACATCATATCACCTTGGCCGTTGTAAATCTTGTAAGAAATTGAGGGTGTAATGCACCTTACCAAAAAGGAAGTACGTATGCTATAACAGGATGTGACAAAGGGACTAACTCAGGTCTGAAAAGCCAGAAGAGACCTCACTGGGGAAGCAATAACCCAGGGATGGGCTGGCAGAAACACGGGCGATGGTGGCAGAAGAGACCTTCTCATGAAGGGAACAATGTGCACAATCGTGTAGAGTAGAAAGAGAACGTGTTTGATTCCAGGGACAGAAAGACTCCCAGTGTGGCTGGAACACAGAGTGAGGGGTGTGTTTGGAGTGAGATCAGTCTGGAGGGGGAGGTGGGGACGGGGAAGGTAAGGCCTCAGAGGCCATATTGTGTCTCTTAGGGAAAAATGCTCATTCTCAGGGGAATTAATAGAAATTCAAACATAAGTAAAACTGAAGTACCATTTTGTGCCTAGCACACTTAGTTTTGGTGTAAGGAAACTTGGCAAATACCTTTACACGTGATAACTTACACACTAGTACCACCCATCTTCTCTCCACATGCAGGACCCAAGGTGATAAAACACATGTGTGTGGCCATCAGAAATCTGCCTCACTTGGCTAAGGCTCAGTTTTCTCACCTGTAAATCTGACATGAACATATCTATCTCAGAGAGCTGTAAGGAAAACTGGATGAGGTAATAAATGCAAAAGACCCAGACCAGGTGAATCACTGGCATATAGTATATTAGGCCCTCGATAAAAGCTGTTTTCTCTCAGCCTCCCTCACATTCACTCCTGCATGTGTAAGTTGCCAGAGGTGTGTTGTGTGAGATCATGGTCACTTATCCTCCAGTCTAGACAGACACAGGCAAAGCCTGGAGCAAACCACCAGCCCTCTCCTCCATCCCTGCCTCTCCTCAAAGTAATTAAAGCATCAAAGGGCTCACACCATTGGCAGAGCAACATACTGATCAGCCACCCCTGCTGCTGAATCCACATTGCCCCTCTCTAACAGCAAAGGATAATATAGGAAGAATACAAGGCAAATAATTCAGTCACTTCTTTTAGTTCTGATTTTGTAATTGGAATGAGTATGTAATTTGTCATTTAATTAAGGACACTTTGGGGAGCAAAAGGGGGACACTATTCATAATTAGTCCAGTACCATAGGGGAAGCCTAGAATTAATGGTCATTCTAGCTGTAACACACATCACAGACACCAAAAGAAGGGATAGTAAGGTCCACCCTGTACCAATGGATTGTGGCCAAGAGAGTGGAAAAGTGATTATTAAAATGCTAGTAGGGGCTTCCCTGATGGCGCAGTGGTTGAGAGTCTGCCTGTCGATGCAGGGGACATGGGTTCGTGCCCCGGTCCGGGAAGATCCCACATGCCGTGGAGCGGCTGGGCCCGTAAGCCATGGCCACTGAGCCTGTGCATCCGGAGCCTGTGCTCCACAACGGGAGAGGCCACAACAGTGGGAGGCCCACGTACCGCAAAAAAAAATAAATAAATAAAATGCTAGTGAATTCTTGCTTTCCAGATTTTTCTCTGGGTATCATTAATAATGAGGGAACATAAAAGTTAAAGAATATCAGACCAATGTAAATCTAAAAATAATTTCTACCCTGGCCCTATACTTTTATCAGTCTGATCTAAAAGAATACATTTTACCTTAACTTGTGGTTTTAGATTGACTTTGGTATCAAATATAAATCCTCTGAGTCATTAAGTCCTAACAAGAGATGTTAGTGAATATTGGTATGGCTGCTTCCCTTTTTTTTTTAGAATCTTATTTTTATTTTTTATTTTTTTTAACATCTTTATTGGAGTATAATTGCTTTACAATGGTGTGTTAGTTTCTGCTTTATAACAAAGTGAATCAGCTATACATATACATTTATCCCCATATCTCCTCCCTCTTGCGTTTCCTTTTTAATAATATCTAAAGCTGAAAACGAATGCTTACTTCATGCTCATCTGCAGGACATTTACTTTTATAAAATGTAGGATAAAATTTGGTATTTTTGAGTGTTCTTTTTTAATTATGCTGTTAAGTGGCAGTTTCTTCATGCAACAAATGTTTATTGAGAAACATGACAGGTACTGTGTTAAGTATTGGGTGAGCAACAGACCCAGGCCAGGTCTGCAGTAAAACTCCGGCTTCTCATAGCAAGCAGAAAAGTGATTGGCATCACAGTACACTTTGATAAAGACTATGACAGAGATAGTATGAAAGTTCTGAGAATGTGCTTGAGGTGCATCTAACCCAGCCTCATAGTCATCAGGACAATATGCTCTGACCCAAAGCACGAGTAAGATTTAGCTCTGAAAAATGGAGTAGATAAAGATGATATTAAGAGCAGAAGAAGCATACACACAGGTGTAGAGAGGGAATACGATGTTATGGGATGTCTTAACTGGGAAAAAAAGCCACAGGTTCTGAAGGATGCTGAGATTAGGTGCTACCCCTTCAGCTGGAAGAAAATGGGGGGAAACCCAAGTCCAGATCAACTTCTTGTCCAGATAACCTCATGTGATCAACCCAGAGTTTCAGAGGAAAATCCTATCCTTTGCACAGCAGCTCTGGAGCTCTACCATGAAAATGATACATTTTAAAGGAAATGTACAAACACTACCTAGGTATTAGGGAAATTAGAAAAAGGTATAATCAAAACATCAATCAAAGACAACTTGAAAAACACCTGGAAAGGAACTGTCTGATTTAATTTACAATGTTCAGCGTGAATTAATGAAAACAGAAATTATGCCTAAAAGCTTTGATATGTATGATCTGGAAAAGTATTTGCCTTCTAAACATTTTGTCTGTTGTAAAACACTTTTTAAGGCACAATGTTGTTTTATGTCTGAATACACAGAAGTCAATCTGTTCCCTAAATATATTGCATTCTATAGAATATATATCATGCTATAACAGGGAAAGCTTATACTGCAATTGCCCTTATCTTCCACAAGAATTCAAGTGGGGACCCTATGGATAAATAACCCAATAAATTCCATAAAGATATGAGGCATGGGATAGGCCTTAGTAAGTCAGTGTCTCCCTTATCTATAAAATGGGAAATTTAAATTTAACGATATTTACCTTCCTTCTACTTTCAAAATTCTAAACTATAGGAATTAAATGGAGAAGAAACAGGGTTTTTTTAAATATATTAGAAATATATCTGAATTGAAATCCTAAATGAATAGATAATAAGATAAAACTAGTAATTTTGCTTCCTGATTGATATTTTTATATCAGATTTATTCATTTATTTAACTTTATTTATTTATTCATTTAACCTATTGAACACTTGTTATATGCCAGGCAGTGTCTTAGCCACTAGAAATATAAGGAAAACCAAAACAACCATACGCCTTTCCCTCATGGAACATGCATTCTAGAGGGATGGGGAGATTCGAAATGAATAAACAAAGGAATGCGTACACTGTGCATTATAATGAAAGAGTAAATGTTGCAGAGAGACAACTTACATTGGTGGATGAGAAAAGAATAGGAGGTAGATTGTCCCAAGTATGAACAGACTCTCTGGGGAAGGAGTCAGGAGTTTATGAAAAACTGGAAGAAGTTGGCTGTGGCTGGAGCAGCATGAGAAGGAGGGGCTCCGTGAGATGAAGCTGGAGATGTGGGTGGGACCACATCACTCAGGACTGTGAAGGATGCACTCTGAATGTGGTTTTCATCCTTAAGGCAATATGACATCAATCAAGAGTATTAAGCAAGGGAATTCCACAATGCCCTTTGGCAGTAAAATGATTACTTACTCTCTGGAATGGAGAAAGGATTAAGGAGGGGTAAACCACAAATGGACAAAATTTTTAGAAGATTCTATCAAGATCTCAGGTGGCTAGGCCAAACAACTAGCAAGACAGGAACACAACACCACCCATTAGCAGAGAGGCTGCCTAAAATCATACTAAGGTCACAGACACCCCAAAACACACCACCGGATGCAGCCCTGCCCACCAGAAAGACAAGATCCAGCCTCATCCACCAGAACACAGGCACCAGTCCCCTCCACCAGGAAGCCTACACAACCCACCAAACCAACCTTAGCCACTGGGGGAAGACACCAAAAACAACGGGAACTACAAATCTGCAGCCAGCGAAAAGGAGACCCCAAACACAGTAAAATGAGAAGACAGAAATACACAGCAGATGAAGGAGCAAGGTAAAAACCCACCAGACCAAACAAATGAAGAAGAAATAGGCAGTCTACCTGAAAAAGAATTCAGAGTAATGATAGTAAAGCTGATCTAAAATCTTGGAAATAGAATGGAGAAAAAACAAGAAACATTTAACAAGGACCTAGAAGAACTAAAGAGCAAACAAACAATGATGAACAACACAATAAATGAAATTAAAAATTCTCTAGAAGGAATCAGTAGCAGCATAACTGAGGCAGAAGAACAGATAAGTGACCTGGAAGATAAAATAGTGGAAATAACTACTGCAGAGCAGAATAAAGAAAAAAGAATGAAAAGAATTGAGGACAGTCTCAGAGACCTATGGGACAACATTAAATGCACCAACATTCAAATTATAGGGGTCCCAGAAGAAGAAGAGAAACAGAAAGGAACTGAGAAAATATTTGAGGAGATTATAGTTGAAAAGTTCCCTAATATGGGAAAGGAGATAGTCAATCAAGTCCAGGAAGCACAGAGAGTTCCATACAGGATAAATCCAAGGAGAAACACGCCAAGATATATATTAAACTATCAAAAATTAAATATAAAAAAATATTAAAAGCAGCAAGGCAAAAGCAACAAATAACATACAAGGGAATCCCCATAAGGTTAACAGCTGATCTTTCAGCAGAAAACTACTAGAGCCAATCAATGAATTTGGTAAAGTAGCAGGATACAAAATTAATGCACAGAAATCTCTTGCATTCCTATACACTAATGATGAAAAGTCTGAAACAGAAATTAAGGAAACACTCCCATTTACCATTGCAACAAAAAGAATAAAATACCTAGGAATAAACCTACCTAAGGAGACAAAAGACCTGTATGCAGAAAACTATAAGACACTGATGAAAGAAATTAAAGATGATACAAAAAGATGGAGAGATGTACCATGTTCTTGGATTGGAAGAATCAACATTGTGAAAATAACTATACTACCCAAAGCAATCTACAGATTCAGTGCAATCCATATCAAAATACCAATGGCATTTTTCACAGAACTACAACAAAAATTTTCACAATTTGTATGGAAACACAAAAGACCCCAAAGCCAAAGCAATCTTGAGAAAGAAAAATGGAGCTGGAGGAATCAGGCTCCCTGACTTCAGACTATACTACAAAGCTACAGTAATCAAGACAGTATGGTCCTGGCACAAAAACAGAAATATAGATCAATGGAACAGGATAGAAAGCCCAGGGATAAACCCACACACACATGGTCACCTTATTTTTGATAAAGGAGGCAAGAATTGAGAAGGGAGAAAAGACAGCCTCTTCAATAAGTGATGCTGGAAAAACTGGACAGCTACATGTAAAAGAATGAAATTAGAACACTTCCTAACACCATACACAAAAATAAACTCAAAATGGATAAAAGACCTAAATGTAAGGCCAGACACTATCAAACTCTTAGAGGAAAACATAGACAGAACACTCTATGACATAAATCACAGCAAGATCTTTTTTGACCCACCTCCTAGAGAAATGGAAATAAATATAAACAAATGAGACCTAATGAAACTTCAAAGCTTTTGCACAGCAAAGGAAACCATAAACAAGACAAAAAGACAACCCTCAGAATGGGAGAAAATATGTCCAACGAAGCAACCAACAAAGATTAATCTCCAAAATATACAAGCAGCTCATGCAGTTCAATATCAAAAAAACAAACAACCCAATCCAAAATGGGCAGAAGACCTAAATAGACATGTCTCCAGAGAAGATATACAGATTGCCAACAAACACATGAAAGGGTGCTCAACATCACTAATCATTAGAGAAATGCAAATCAAAACTACAATGAGGTATCACCTCACACCAGTCAGAATGGCCATCATTAAAAAATCTACAAACAATAAATGCTGGAGAGGGTGTGGAGAAAAGGGAACCCTCTTGCACTGTTGGTGGGAATGTAAATTGATACAGCCACTATGAAGAACAGTATGGAGGGTCCTTAAAAAACTAACAGTAGAACTACCATATGACCCAGCAATACCACTACTGGGCATATATCCTGAGAAAACCATAATTCAAAAAGAGTCATGTACCACAGTGTTCATTGCAGCACTATTTACAATAGCAAGGACATGGAAGCAACCTAAGTGTCCATTGACAGATGAATGGATAAAGATGTGGCACACATATACAATGGAATATTACTCAGCCATAAAAAGAAACAAAATTGAGTTATTTGTAGTGAGGTGGATGGACCTAGAGTCTGTCATACAGAGTGAAGTAAGTCAGAAAGAGAAAAACAAATACCATATGCTAACACATATATATGAAATCTAAAAAAAAAAAATGGTTCTGAGGAACCTAGGGGCAGGGCAGGAATAAAGACGCAGATGTAGAGAATGGACTTGAGGACACGGGGAGGGGGAAGTGTAAGCTGGGACAAAGTGAGAGAGTGGCATGGACATATATACACTACCAAACGTAAAACAGATAGCTAGTGGGAAGCAGCCACATAGCACAGGGTGATCAGTTTCGTGCTTTGTGACCACCTAGAGGGGTGGGATAGGGAGGGTGGGAGAGAGACGAAAGAAGGAGGAGATATGGGGATATACGTATATGTATAGCTGATTCACTTTGTTATAAAGCAGAAACTAACACACCATTGTAAAGCAATTAGACTCCAATAAAGATGTTAAAAAAAAAAAAAAAAGATCTCAGGTGGGAGCTTATGATGACTTGCCAGAAGGCTGGAGTGAAAATGAGAAAAAAGTGGCAGATTTGACATGCAGAGCAAAAGGGATAATCAGACAAGTGTTCAAACAAAATGATCTTCACTTTACATAGTCTGAAAAGATGTTTTTTTTCCTCTCATCCTTCTCTCGTATTTTTAAAGCCATTCAGATTAGAAAGTAGAGTAGAAAATAATTGCCTTTACATCTTTCTCCTAGAAAGAGAAAATAAATGATGCATACACACAAATGCACATCACTTTACCAAAATATGAAGGCAAATAAGATGTTCCCAGTTTTCCACATTAAATTATTCCATGTGATAGAGTCTCTCTTTCTCTCTTTCTCTCTCTCTCTCTCTCTCTCTCTCTCTCTCCCTCCTTCAGAGATGAGTAGACAGGCATAAGGGCTTCTCATAATTACAAATCACCAAAAGACTAGTTTAATCAACTACAAGACATTTTTAAAGACTACTAAGAAGCACTGGTATTTACATTTGCAGGAAATCAAAATTCTTTCTTGATTTTCTATGGTAGTTGTAACTTTCACACTTTAGTGGATGCTGTCAGTAAAATATCTGACATCATTCATTTTTCTATGCTTGCCAGCATCCCTGGTTAATCAATGATTGTTGTCATGATACAGGTCAGCCTTGTACGCTGGTGAAATGACCAAAGACTTTCACCCAGAAACCAGTCATGCCACCTCAGAGCCGGGAAGAGACAACACAGGACACTACTTTATGTTTCTAGAAAAAGATTTTGGCATTCTGTACATTTCACACACACACACACACACACACACACACACACACACACACACACAAAGGGGAAATATTTTGCTAGATTGCTATTCAAAAATTAGTTTGAACATAAATATGTTTAATTCATCTTTCAAGTATGATTAACAAAATATAAGCATACCATATATTTAGCACTAATAAAGTAAGCAGTAGTGCCCTCTACTTGGAATAAAATAAAGTGTCTCACTCCACATATTTTGTTACATCTATATCAAGTTCTGTAATAATTTCTGACATTCTGCTATCTCAAAGTTCATTACATATAGACTGTTTTTCTTAAATAATCAGACTCTCTACCCTGACTTATACAGTGCAAAGGTGCTTAATCTTCAGATTTTAATTGCAACTTGACCATATATTTTAATCTAATTTATTGTCTCACATTCAAAGATATTTCATATATTTTATTTAAAGGTAAAACGGGAGGCAGCTAATATCTCCTTTATGAATCTTCAGTTTAGATTTGACATTTCCTTTGAGAATATTAAAGATAAATTCTGTCACCCTGTTATCTAGAATCCAATGAGGCTTTTAAATATTTCATTCAAGTATGAGACAAAGTGAACACATCCACGTAATTACCACCAAGATCAAAACACTGAGTATGACTAGCAGCCAAGAATCCCACCTTCTTAGCATCCGAGTCATTAACAGTGGTACCAGAAGTAATCATTATCTAGGGCTTCCCTGGCGGCACAGTGGTTAAGAATCTGCCTGCCAATGCAGGGGACACGGGTTCGAGCCCTGGTCCGGGAAGATCCCACATGCCGCGGAGCAACTAAGCCCATGCACCACAACTACTAAGCCTGCGCTCTAGAACCCATCAGCCACAACTACTGAAGCCCGCGTGCCTAGAATCTGTGCTCCGCAACAAGAGAATCCACCGCAATGAGAAGCCCCCACACCGCAACAAAGAGTAGCACCACGCTCTCCGCAACTAGAGAAAGGCTGCGCGCAGCAACAAAGACCCAACACAGCCCAAAATAAATAAATTAAATAAATAAATTTTTTTAAAAAATAAGTAATCATTATCTTGACTTCCATCATCATAGGTTAACTTGTGTATTATTAAATTCCTTATAAATATCATTGTATATTTCATTAGCTTTTTTGTTTCAACAATAAGCTTGTGAGAGTTAATTGTGTTATGTAGCAGTAACTTTTTTTCTCAATGCTGTATATTATTCCATTGTATGATATACCAACTCTTATGTGTCTATTTTACTGTTAAATGACCTTTAGGTATTTTCAGTTTGAGGCTATTAACGTATGCTGCTTTGAAAATTCTTGTACATGTTTTTGTGGCACATATGCGTGCCTTTGTTCCTCTTGGGTGTATACCTAGGAGTGAAATTGTTGGATCAAATGGTAAGGGTATATCCACTCTTATTAGATACTGCTAAAACAATTTTCTAAGTGGTTCTACCATTTTAAACCCCCACCAGCACTGTATGAGAGCTCCAGTAGCTCTACATCCTCATCAACTCTTAGTATCATCAGTATTTCATTTTAGGCATTCTGGTGTATTATAATAGTATCTTATTTTGACACTGAGGTTTTAACTTTCATTTCCCTGAGAAACAATAAGGTTGAGTACATTATTGTTTCTTCATTGGCCATTTGGATATCTCTGTTTGGGGGTGAGAGAGACAGTGCATTTTGTTAATTGGGTTGTCTTTTTTTTTCCCATTGAGTTATAGGAATTACATATTTTGGATACAAGGCCTTTGTCAGAGAGATGTATTGTCTTCTACCAGTTGGTGATTTGTATTTTTATATTCTTAATATAACCCTCGAATGAATAATAGTTTTTAACTTATGTGAAATCTGATATTTATATTTTTTCCTTTATCATTAGTGCTTTTAATATTCTATAAAGAAATTTTCACCTACCACAAGGTAATAAAGGGACCCTTCCATCTTCTGTTCTGCTTTTAGCACTTAGACCTATAATCCATCAGAAATACGTTTTCATGTATGCTACAAAGCAAGGGCCAATAGTCAGTTTTTCTTCAGATGAGTATTCAAAAAGCCAGAACCATTTATTGAAAAGGCCATCCTTTTTCCACCAAACTGCAGTGTCATTTCTTTAAATGTATATAATTTGATGTATTTGAACACATGCATATACTTGCAAAACCATCTCCATAATCAATGTAAAAACATATCCATTATTTTCTCAAAAAACTAAAAATAGAACTACCATATGACCCAGCAATTCCACTCCTGGGTAATACATCTGAAAAAAAACAAAAACACTAATTTGAAAAGATACATTTACCCCAATGTTCATAGCAGTGTTATTTACAGTTGCCAAGATACGGAAGCAACCTGAGTGTGCACCAAGAGATGAACTGATAAAGAAGATGTGAGATATATATATATATATATACACACACACACACACACATACACACACACACACACACACACACGATGGAACACTACTCGGCCATAAAACAGAATGAAATGTTGCCATTTGCAGCACATGGATGGACTGGAAGGCATTATGCTAAGTGAAATAATCAAACAAAGACAAAGACTGTATGATATCACTTATATGTGGAATCTAAAAAAACAACAAACTAGTTTTAAAACAAAAAAGAAGCAGGATAACAGATATAGAGAACAAACTACTGGTTACCAGTGGGGAGAGTAAAGGGGGAGGGGCAAGACAGGGGTAGAGGATTTTAAAAAGGGGGTTATTATGGGATTATATGAAATCATGTGTGTGAAAGTTTTGAAAACTGTAAAGCACTGTAGAATTTAAAGAAACTTTCATTCAATTAAAAAAGAAATCCATTATCTCCAAAAGTTTCCTCCTGTCTCTCCCGTTGTGTGTGTGTGTGTGTGTGTGTGTGTGGTAGGAATACTTAACTTGAGATCTACTGTCTTAACAAATTTTTCAGTGTACAATGCAGTACTGTTAACTACAGAGACTATATTGTACATCAGACCTCTAGAAGTTATTCATCTTGCATAACTGAAACTTTAGACCCACTGGATAGCCACGCCCTATTTCCCTCTTCCCCTAGCCCCTGGGCACCACCATTCTACTCTTTGCTTCTATGAGTCTGACTATTTTAGATACCTCTTATAAGTGGAATCATGCAGTATTTGTCCTTCTGTGACTGGCTTATTTCACTTAGCATAATGTCCTCCAGGTTCATCCATGTTACCACATTTGGCAGGATTTCCTCCTGTTTTAAGGCTCAATAATATTCCATGCTATATATATCACATTTCTTTATTTATTTGTCAGTGGACATTTAGGTTGTTTCCATATCTTGGCTATTGTTAATAATGCTACAATGAACTTGGGAGTATGAATATCTCTTTGAGATCCTGATTTCAATTCAATATATACCCAGAAGTAGGATTGCTAGATTATATAGTAATTCTGTTTTTAATTTTTTGAAGAACTGCACACTGTTTTCCATAGCAGCTGCACCATTTTACATTCCCACCAACAATGTACAAGAGTTCCAATTTCTCCACATATTGTCAACACAGAATTTGCATTGTATATAGTTCTTCATCCTTTTAACTTTTACTGTTTGTTCATTATTTGTGTGTCTTGTAAGCAGAATTATAGGTATTATTCTTTTCATTCACTGATAATCTTTGCCTTTCAATTGGAATATTTAATCTTCTGGCATTTAATATAATTATAATATTTGGATTTGAATCTACCATGTTATAGTTATTTTATAGGTTCTTTATCTTTTTACTCTTTTGTCTTCTCTGAAAAGAACTGAATATTTTTATATTCCAATTTTCTCCTTGATTAGCTCATTTATTATTCTTTTAAGAATATCTTTGAGATTAAAATGTGCTTCCTTGGCTTATTATGATCTAATATACATTATTAATTATGTCACTTGCCTGACAATGCTCTGACCTTAGAACTATAACTCCATATGTCTCTCATGTCTTGGGTTATTGTTGTCATATATTTTAATAATATAAGTAACCTATATGTAATACAGGTTACATATTTAATTACATATTTAACATATATATGTAACCCAATGTGACCTTATTTTTATTATTCTGCACAGGTAAAACTCATTTGGATTTACCTCTATATTGGCCCTGGGGTTTGCACGGGTCCCTAGTCCTTGGCAGTTACTGAGTCCTACTTTTCATCTCCTCAGGACAATGAGACTCTTGAAGGCTCTACCTAGTTTCTCAGCCTCTTACCTGAGCCTTCCACTTGGTTTAATCAGGCGTAGGTCACATACAAGTCACCAAATGTCTCAAAGTGAAAGTCAGTGCTGAGGTTGAGCCAACTTCTCTGTGCTTCTGTTATTTTCTGGAATCTTGGCTTGGCTGGCATGATAGCCATGAACTCTCATCTTTGTCTTCCCAGTCTTGTAAGACCACTGATAATTCTGTTTACCCACTGTTCCTTGCTTGGCTTCCTACTTGGATTCTCTGCCTCTTCTTCTCCCCATTTTAGAATTAAAGCAATCTAGAATGTCAAGCCCACATTCCTGAGTTCCCTTCTCTCCAAGACTTTGGCTCCTTCTACCTTGGTAGTTCACGGATCCCTTCAAAATCCCAGATTTAACTATTATATATAGAATGGATAAACAACAAGGTCCTACTGTATAGCACAGGGAACTATAGTCAATATCCTATGATAAACCATACTGGGAAAGAATATGAAAAAGAATGCATATGTATGTATAACTGAATCACTTTGCCATACAACAGAAATTAACACAACATTGTAAATCAAGTATACTGTAGTAAAATAATTTTTTTTAATGCCAGATTTTTTTTTTTTTGAGTTTAACTATTTTTCCCTCACAGGAAGATTGGGTAGGCTGCAAGGTACTCCATCACATTGGAAAGTGGTAATCTCCCTGATTTCTCATGCATTTTCAACAGAATCCTTCCACTTTCTGGGTAGAAAATGGTAGAGCAGATGATGGGATGGGATTATTGACAGGGAAAGTTATCAGATATTTGTCCCAAAATGTTATGCATATTTTATACTAACTTTATGTTACAAAATTTAGTCAGTTTGATAATAGGATCATTTTTTTACTCCCTCTTTATATTTGTAATTATTCGAGTAGAAAGGGATTTTTTTTTAACACATCATATCACTTACTCTGGTTTGTTTATTTTATAGAAGACATTGAAGCCTAAATAAGTTGAATTTTGTAATTATTCAATTTTGTAATTCAACATAATTATTTATCAGCAGATCTACAACTGGAACGTAGGTCTTGAGATTCCTAATAAAGTACACTTTTCCCTTGTTTTAGAAGGTTTCTTAGCCAAAGAGTCAGGTATACATCTTTCTTCTTACAAAATTATTTTAACAAGACAGTGAGTTGTTCACGATGAAACATGCATCAGAAGTGTGTTTTATTGATTTGATTTGATTTCCATCAACATTAACATTAAATTTTAATCAGGTTTTATTCCCACATTAGTTTCTCAGGTCTTTACTGGTTTTGTTATTTTCCTTGAGTGTTTAAATGTAACCAAGCAGACTAGAGACCATCCCTTATTTCAAGAAAAAGGTTCTTTCTTTGTTAAGTTCCTTGTACATGACCTAGTAATTGATTCTTTTATGCTTCAGGTGATTGATGATGATATTATCCAATAAAAACGTTTCCTTTCATCAGAGTACTTATAAACATGTTTCTTTCTATTCTCTAACAGAAATATTGCAAGGAAGCAGGCACACAAAATTACATAATTTTAAACGTAATATTAAACATAATATTAAAACATAATATTAAAAAATCTTTAAAACATTACATACTTGGGATATCTCCCTTGATGTAACTTACATAAAATATTTCTTGGGAGTAAAATGCCCAAGTATTGAAGTACCATGCTTTCCTTGTGACAGTTTATAAAATTCATATTTTTCCCAGATTGTCACACAACTAATGATCAAGATCCTTAACCAGCTAGAAAAGCTTGTCTTTTGTGCAATAAACTTCATCAACTAATGCGCACGGGTTTTGCTCAGTCCCATAAAAATATATTTGGAGGATATAATTAATGGCATTCAATTCTTCTGAGATACATATTGAAACCAAGCAGGACCCTGTGGGGCTCCTGGGCACGGAAGCCTTTCCATGTCCCCTGTTCCTTGTTTGTGGAAAATAGACTCCAGCCTCCATGACCTTCCCTGAGTTCCAAAGGGCAGATTCGAACAGTTGTTAATCAGGGAAGGGAGGGGATGCAGAGAAAAGGGAGGAGCAACCAAAGAACAATAGTGTAGGACTTCCCTGGTGGCGCAGTGGTTAAGAATCTGCCTGCCAATGCAGGGGGCACGGGTTCGAGCCCTGGTCTGGGAAGATCCCACATGCCATGGAGCAACTAAGCCCGTGCACCACAACTACTGAGCCTGTGCTCTAGAGCACGTGAGCCACAACTACTGAGCCCGCATACCACAACTACTGAAGCCCACGCTCCTAGAGCCCATGCTCCGCAACAAGAGAAGCCACCTCAATGAGAAGCCCTGAGAAGCCTGCACACAGCAGTGAAGAGTAGCCCCCACTCACTTCAACTAGAGAAAGCCCACACGCAGCAACTTAGACACAACGCAGCCAAAAAAATAATTAATTAATCAAAAAAAAAAAAGAATGTTTAAAAAGAAAGAAACAATAGTGCAGCCTTGGAGCAGGGTCCTGGTTCTGCTTCAGGGGATATACATAACAATATCTTTGAGCTCTTCTACAGAACTAAAACCCCCAACATGTGGAAGATATTAGCATTCTTCATTCCAGAGAAGACCTCCTGAGGCCAGATTAAAGGAACCAGAGAAGCTCATCAAGTGATTACCTGAGACCATATTAAAGGAGGAGAGGCCCTGCATGCACCGTAATCTTATCAGCAACCTCGCCGTTGAACCATTGCTATAAAACTCCTCAACAAATCCTCCCAAGTTGGGACACACAGTTGTTGAGGAGCACGAGCCTGCTGTGTCCCCTTTTGCCTGGCAAAGCAATAAGGTTATTCTTTTCTACTTCACCCAAAACCCTGTCTCCAAGATTCAATTTGGCACCGGTGCACAGAGGCCAAGTTTTCAGCATCAATATTTTTAAATATTTTATCATTTCAGAAATCAAGATGCATGTTACGATTGCTAGCTTGCTATATTTAATTGGCAGCATTTTAAAAAATTTAATGATGCATAAAACAATGGTGTATCTTATATTCACTAGGGTATCATGCAGTAGATTACTTAACAAAACACTAGAGTTCTACAAAAGCCATCAGATGTAATAGATATATGTTTTAACTACATGATCTTTACCTACTTGGGTTTGGAGTTTTTCTCTGTAATTTGTTGAAAACCAACTCAGAAGTATGTTGTTTTGTTATATTTCTATCCCCAGAAACCTCATATTGATTCTGGATTCCAGGTGGGTCTTCCTCTCCTGCTCCTCAGTCCCCTTGGATGTCTGTTACTGCCATATTGTTTCACATACCTCTTCCCCTTATTCTTGCAGCAACAAAATCCTATTACCTTCCATTTCAGTGATCAGAAAGCTAATTTCTATCCTTGTCTCTCCCACTCATTTCACATGTCCCACTGTTTTCTTGGCTTTGAAATAGGATGGTAAGACATGCTATCATAAGAAATGTGTATACCTAACAATGTTCTTGTGAAGATCAATTATGTGTAGACCAATCAACAGGTATTAAATTTGATACAAACATAATCAATTTGTTTTTTTAATTTTATTCTTACTATATCTGGTGTATATAGCACAGAACTCGGTTTGAGACACTCCTGTTCACTGCTGGGACTCAGTCAGGTTCAGGTGTGTTTAGCAAAGACAAGATAGGCCTAATTGAAGCCTATTTACAGGGCTCAGGACCCCTGAGAAAGCCTTGAGCTATATCAGTTCCTGGGATTCACATATATCTGGGCAGGTCTGGCAAACTGATCGGTCTGTAAGCAGGAACCTGAAAACTCTTTATAGAAAAAGCCTTCCTACATACGAAGGAGTTTAACCCAATACAAAGTTCTAGTCATCAGTGAGGAATAAGGATTTTGAACCCAACATGGTGGCAGTGACTCAAATCTCTCCTTAGTCCTGACGTCCAGCAGGTCTGTCACTAGGACAGCAAAAATTTTAAGTAAAAATCATCCCTCTCAGAAAGGTAACTGCAATTTGAAGACAAAAGAACAAGAAGGAGGAAAAGGAGGAGGGGGAGGGGGAGGAGGGGGAGAGAGAAGGGGAAGAGGAAAAGGTCAAACACAATCCAGCAGTTTAAGCAAACACATTAATAGAGAGAGAAAGAACACCGGATTTCAAGTGTCAAATCCCCTGCTACAAATCTCCCTCCCTAGAACTGGCTGCCTCTTATTAATCTTCCTCATTGTCACAGAGCAATCTTTTTGAAGCGAAGTGCTCACTACTTCACTCCTCTGTACTCTTATATGGTTCACCATTTCCTTTCAAACAAATTTCCCAATTATTTAGCCTATCATACAAGGCCCATCTGTCCCAGACTAATTCTTAACTTGTAAAATAAGTATGATATTAAGTAAGGGGAGAAGCATAAAAATGGATCCTGTGATGTATTAGAATTTGGTAAAATACATTTCAACTTAAATAGAAGCCACCTTTCTTTTTTTTTAAGATTTGTGGATCCAAATACTGATATACTGACATGGCAAACCACAATTTAGTCACAAATTTTGCTACTTTCAATTCACAGACAACTTCAGCAAAATGAGACAGCATTACTGTTGTTCACTTTTCATCCTTGATACAATATGTTGTGAAAGTGACCTTTCCATATTGCAATTTTTTACCATGAGACTCACAAGTAAGATGCAAAATTGTTTTCACCTTAGTCAAAGCCAAGCGAATCTTATTATGATGGTAACACGATAAAGGCCTGATAGTTAAAATGCCATTTGTCTTTGTCATTTTTTTTTTCTGCTCAAGTTAATATCACCATTTTCAGAAGATTCTGTTTTTTCTTGTTTTGTTTGCTTTATTCCTTTTAAGGATCATTGCTTACTCCTTTAATATTATTTTACGTATATGAAGCCCTAAGAGAAAAATAGGTTTTCATAATGTAGGGGAGGACAAATAATTTTCCCTCTACCCTTCTAGGTTCTTGGCCAAGCCCTCCCTGTAATAAAAACAAACAGAAGCTTAATAACATGTAAACCTCCTGTTTACATGGAGAGATACCCAGAGATACCCATAGGAGATACCCAGAAGACTGAGTAACTCCTTGAAAAGGCCCAAGCCACCACCTTAAATACCATCTCCAACTAAAGACAAAAGACATTGCTGGGGGTGGGTAGCTGGTTATAGAAGGCTATCAGGAAAAAACAGTAAACCATGGGTAAGGTTGTTATGCAAATTTAGGTCATTGCCTTCTCCATTGTAAGAGTTTCTAGAGATTTTAGTCACCATCTTCTTCCTAGTACAGAGAGGGAGACACCCTTACAAATGGAGGTTTTCCTTATGAATATAAACATGTCTTATAAAGGGGTAACTGCTACTTAGTTTTTAGAGCTTTTCCTATGTCTGCTGTTTCTTAAAAATAATCACCTAAAATAATCCTTATGTCAAACAGATATATTTTGGGGCGGCAAATTCTGCTCCCCTTTAATAACTTTCAAATGTAATTTCTCTATGCAGTTTATTTTATGTTATTAACATTACAGAAAATGAGATTTTTTCACCAACAATGTTACTTTTAATAGAAAATATTTATCATATTCAACAGCATTCATTTTTTAATCCTTTTCATGTATCTACAGGTTTTTAATCAATAGGTATTTTTTCTATTATATACATTAAGCCTAACTTCATAAGAAATACATGTTTCTTTCAACATTCCATTAATGTTTGTTTATAAACGAAGAAGTTTATATGTAAACTAAGGCTTATCTATACATCCAAGTACAAGTTTCAAGGCTCTTCTCTAAAGGATGTGTTTTGTTTGATTTTCTGTTTGTTTGAAAGAGAGAGAATCATAACAGAAAGTAAGCTCAGCAGAAGTGATGTTATGAAGAATCTGAGCAGCTCAGGGAATGGAAGAAGGGACCACAGGACCCAAGCAGCTCTAGGATCCCCAGAAACACACCTGGGTGCCTCCCCCTTCTTCCCTGTGGGAGCCCCTAAGGAGCACCACAACGGACCCATCACCTCACATTCCCTGATCTCCTCAGACAGTTCCCACCCCCAGGCTCGTCCTCCTGGAAAAGGCTTAAATTCCTCAGCTCCTCCTGCCTCATCTTCATCAACACTTTCCTACCTTGAACTTTCCTCTCCTTCCAACTAGAATAATGGAATAATCTTCCTACCTTCCTCCTCCTGAAAAAGTTCCTCCTATGATAAATGGGCATGCTTGGCTGAGAACTGGGTCACTGATAAAACAATTATTTAACTATATAAATAGTTAGTGATAAAATAAACATTTAACTCTATAGTCATTGAGTGACTGCTACATGATGGCATTGTGCTAGGGCCCAATAAAAAGGAAAGGATAAAAAGGAAAGAAAAATCACCAGCGTTCAACAGTTCAGTAGGAGAGAGGAACATTAATTAAATTATTACACAAAAGGATTGTAGCAGGGCCTGCTCCAATATCATTTCTTTCATCTTCTATGATAAATGAGCTTTTATCTGGGCAGAATAAACATTGTATTTCCCAGACTCCCTTGCAGCTGGAAATTATCACACTATAAAAGCAGAGGAGGGTTTGCCCTTCTCCTTTCCCCCTTCCTGGTGGCAGGCATGTGTACGTGATGATTACCTGTACACGCACAGGAGGGCTATACCCCTGGATGGTCGAGTAACAAGATAGAAAGAGCTCGTCCCTGGACAACCTCATGGATCAAAGCTGCTCTGCCAGACCTGGGACTGCCTGCCTACACAATATTACACCAGAGAGAAATAAGCTTCCCACATGTTTAAACCACTGTTATTTGAAGTCTCTATTACATGGAATGGAGGAAGTGTGTGTGTGGGGAGAGAGAGAGAGAGGTTAATATTAATATGTATTTTCCAATTGTAATAAATTCTATGAAACACGGAAATGAGGATGCTGGCCTAGTTAGAAAGATCAAGGAAGGTGTCATTCATTCCGTTATAATTTAAAAAAAAATAAAAATTACCTACTGCCTGTGAAGTACCAAACACTGTTCTAGGTGTTAGGCCTTCACAGTGAACAAAACAAAGTTTTTGTCCTCATAGAGCTTACATCTTAGTGCATAAAACAGGCAAGCAATCTATCAAGAAATGGCCAAAAATATAAGTAGTAATGATGCTGTAAAGAAAACCAAAGCCACATAAGAGGAAAAAGACAAAGATAGTGTATTATTTGAAATAGGGTTGTCAAGGAAGACCTCTTAGAGGTAGTGGGGCTAAAACCAAGGGCTAACCTGATTAGGCCTCCAAACCTAACCTGCTTCACCTGGTTTTAGTCACTCATTTTTAGCTGATTTTAAACTAAACTCCCACTAAGTTCCTTAGAGACAACACCTCTAACATATGGGTCACTATAGAAACAGTTGCTTAAGTTATTATTCAGGAACTTGGAGCTAGTTCTTGCCCAATTCAGACCAGTTGAGACCACCAACCATTCAACTGGACCTGCACGAGTGGCCGATGGATGGCCCTCTGACATCAAAAAACTCTACCCTCAAAACATGCTAATGCCACTATTTTCTGAACATGCATCCTCTGAAGAGCCATGAAGCTCAACTACACTTGCACAGACCACTGGTTACCTCACTTTTCTTACCTCCAATCTACTTTCCACAAGCCTCAGACCACCCTGCCTCTTTATCCCATCAATATCCCTAAACCCTGTCTTCAAGGAGGCAGATTTGAGATTTGTTCTTTGTCTCCTGGCTTGGCTGCCTCGTGAATATACCTTTTCTCTGCTGCAAACCCTGGCTTGCAGGTAAATGAACCTGATTCAGTAATAGTGCCATTTGGGCAGAAACCTGGAGGAAGTGAGGGAGTGATGATTCTGGTGAGGATCTGGGGAAACGGTGTCCAGGAAGAAGGAACAGGCAGTGGACAGACTCTGCTGTAGACAGACAGCTTGAAATGTGAGAGGAGCACGAAGAGGGCCAGTGTGACTAAGCTGCAGGAGCAGATCGACTTACAATAATCTAGCAAATGGAACATCCCTGAGCACATTATCTCTTGTTGGTACAGCTCATTGTAACCAAAGTTTTTCTGCCTTAGAAATAATTGCTTAAAGAAGCAGAAGAATACCATTAAAAGAATGTTTTATACTGGGTTTAACCTAATCGGAAATCATAAATGATGATAGGTTGCTAAATAATGTTCTAACTCTGCCTTGACATGTTGCCATTATGATAAAGCTTTACACATAACATTGTGGCATAGGTTAAATGAAGTGTGCCATTCAGCATCCAAGTGCCTTGAGGATCAACCTTCTGTGGGTCCCTCCTCCAGATCTTTCCAGTTTTGGTTGGTTAGTAATGAAAATAAGAAGTACATTCTTTCTAAATACTATAGAAGATAAGTTATCTATTTTTAAAA
This sequence comes from Hyperoodon ampullatus, assembly GCF_949752795.1. Lineage (NCBI taxonomy): Eukaryota > Metazoa > Chordata > Mammalia > Artiodactyla > Ziphiidae > Hyperoodon > Hyperoodon ampullatus. The sequence continues at coordinate 47,254,081 of NC_136919.1, read as the reverse complement.
TTTTTTTAAGGGAATTCCTTTATTTTTATTTATTTATTTTTGGCTGTGTTGGGTCTTCGTTTCTGTGCAAGGGCTTTCTCTAGTTGCGGCAAGCAGGGGCCACTCTTCATCGCGGTGCGCGGGCCTCTCACTGTCGCGGCCTCTCTTGTTGCGGAGCACAGGCTCCAGACACGCAGGCTCAGTAGTTGTGGCTCATGGGCTTAGTTGCTCCGCGGCATGTGGCATCTTCCCAGACCAGGGCTCGAACCCATGTCCCCTGCATTGGCAGGCAGATTCTCAACCACTGCACCACCAGGGAAGCCCAAGTTATCTATTTTTAAGAGATAATGATAGGGGCAATATTTAGGAGAAAACACATGCATAAAAACATGCAGTTTCAAGGGTTCTTGAACACTCAGTTTCTTGGGACACCGAGTCCCAGCTGAGACAGTGAAAGAGCCAGCGTCTATGGCTGACATGATTCCAGTGGAGTTTGGGAGTAGGAACACTCACACTTTCTCCTCTTCCTGGCCACCTACTGTCTCACTTCTCCTCAACTTCCTGCTGTCAATAAATTGCAGTAAATTAGAGAATTTCCATATAACAAAAAAAGAGCTTTAGCAGAATTCTCTGGGTTCATATGACCTTCACAAAATTAAGAATATTGCATGGATTTTTAAAAATTAGGTTTGTGACATAATCTAAAAAGTGTTTTCAAGAGTTGTCTGTAAGATATATTTCCTCAAATATTCTGCCCAGAGCAAGATGTGAAGAAACAGTTACTGCATGCAATATTGCTGCCACCCTTCCTCCATCTGGAAGCCCCTGAGGATCTCATGGCAGACTCTTATGGAATATATGAGTAATTCAAACCTCAGCTCATTTCATACCATGGAAGTGTTTCTATAAGAAGCACAATTATAGCAAATAATAAGGAAAAGGTTGTCAGGGAGGGAGAAATTTCCCCCTCTATAGCTCTTGAGTTCTTGTGGTTGGACTAATAATAAAGTTGACACAAGGCAGATTAACAGGAGAAAAAGAAACAAATTTTAATTCATGTGCATGGAGGTCTCAGAAATGGGACCAAAGAAGTGGCCAAAGAAAGCAATGTTTATACTTTTCAAACCAAGAAACAATACATTTGTGAGCAATTGACAGAACAAAAAAACTTAGGCTTTGGGTGCTTAATTAGTGAAGAATCTAAACAGAGTTTGGGCTTGGGGCAGTAAATTAAAGAATAACAAGGTTTGTTTCTACAGGTTTCTTGGCCCAAATTCCCTGGAGATAAGGTTGTCCTTCTACCTCCAGATAACATGGAGGGCACCTTTCACATGACAGATTTATTTCCTGCTTTCAGGGAGACCCAGAGTAAGTAAGGTCTTGCATTTGCCATTTCCTAAGTAACTTTAATTCAAAACAATCAATATGCCAGTGAGGCATATTTTGGGGCTGGCTGCCCTAGGCCTCCACAAGGTGCTTAGTCTTTTAATGACAGGAAAAATTTTAGGAATAAAACTTTTCTTTTTTTTTTTTGCAGTACGCGGGCCTCTCACTGTTGTGGCCTCTCCCGTTGCAGAGCACAGGTTCCCGACGCGCAGGCCCAGCGGCCATGGCTCACGGGCCTAGCCACGGCATGTGGGATCTTCCCAGACCGGGGTACGAACCCGTGTCCCCTGCATCAGCAGGTGGACTCTCAACCACTGTGCCACCAGGGAAGCCCAGGAATAAAACTTTTGATGCAAAAGTTGATAGTCTCATCTTGATACGTAAATGGATTGGAACACACTGGTGAATTGACTTTGGGGATTTAGTTTTCGGTTAAAAAAAAAATAGTAGTATTTCCAGTTCATTCTGGCGACTGGCTCAGCAACCTCCTTTCAACTGCTCACTAAAATACTCAAAGGCAGAAAAAAGATAAATACCCCAAACCACAAAGAAAAACATAACTATCAGACAGTCTAACACTATAATCTTGGACAACAACTGCAAGGCTGATAGGGCTAGGGGGTTTAGAAAAACAATTCAGAATTCAGCAAATGACATACACTGGCTTCAATTTATGGGAAAATAAAAAGTCTAAAAATATAGGCAGGAAAATATTTGTTCTTTCACACTCTCTATGCATCTGACCCAGAAAACTAGGGATTGTGTCAGTAAGAAAATCATCTAACTATTCTTCTGTGCCTGTCAAGTGCCAAAGGGATATAAACCTACCCATGCCCTGCTTCCATTTTCCTAAATTCAAAATGAGATTACAAATACCAGATAACAATTAGATTATAATATTAGTAGGGAATTTGAGGACTGGTGAAAACTCAGAGAATTCTAAAAATTATATCCATGTATACAGCACTATACTCACAATCTTTACTAAAGATCAGAAAAGAAGAAGTAATATTAGTATATCAATTCACAAATTACATTGCCATGTAAATAAAAATTCTTACAGATTCTAACCAAAAAATTACTAAATTAAGAAGTGAGTTTTCCAATGTCGCTAGACAAAAATGAATATACAAAATCAACTTCATTTCTATAGATTATCAATTAACAATTAAAGTATGAAATTTTAAAATACTAGCTATAATAGCATCTCCAAAAAATAAATTTTAACAAAAGATGAGCAGAAACCTTACACTGAAAACTATACAACATTGTTGAGAGAAATTAAAGAAGACTAAACAAAGGGAAAGTCATACCATGTTAATGAATGAGAAGACTCAATATTGTTAAGATATCAGTTCTCCCTAAATTGGTCTATAGATGCAATGCAAACCCAATCAAAATACTACGAAGCTAAAAAAAAAAAAATACAAGGCTTTTTGTTGAAACTGGCAAGCTAATGCTAAAACTTAGACGGAAATGCAAAGAACCTGAAATAGCCAATCAGATGAGGGAAAAAATATAATTTTATTAAATGTTATGAAAATTTTGTGCTTGTTTGTCATGCAGCATTATTGTGGAAATGGTTAACTATACAGAACTTCATAAGAAAAGAGAAGTATATCTTAAAACATGTAGCTTTGCCTTTGGGGCTGAATGGAAATTAACAAACACTTCAAAGGAGAATGAAGAATAAGAAAACCATTATAGGAAGCTAGAAAATGACAAAGCATGTTATATAGAGGCAAAAATTTGTTTTAAAATATTACCTATAATAACTCGAAAGACAGAAAATATACCTAATGAATTCATGACCTTGAGCAAGTAGGTATCAAGGTAGAATGCTAAAAGCATCAGCTGCTCATTCTAGCTGCATGTGATAGGGTACTACAAGCAAGATTATAGCTTTGATATAACTAGACAGTATACCAACATAATGAGAAAACTTTGAAGGCTCAAAAATTCCAGCACTTGCTGAGTTGGAAAGTAAAACCATGTCCTCTACACTCTATATCTCTATGTAGACCCATGATCTCTGTTTTTTTCTTTATTCTTTTCTTATAATCTTCTCTTCTTTCACGTACATAACACTTACCACATACAGTTTTTGCTTGAATTTCCACAGTATAGCCAAACTTTGAGCCATTAAAATTAACCGAGCTGAAGTATATCCATTTATTTGAAAAAGTTTCACAATAAATTAACTGAGAGAAAAAAGATATCCAATAAGTTAATATGGTAAGGCCCAGTTTTTGTTAAAAAAAAAAAAAAAACTTTCCCTAAAAGACATTACCAGATGACAAACATCATAGTATTTCAATGGTTACCTCTGAATAGTAGGTAGTAAATGAAGGGATTTATTTTCACTTTTATTTTTAGTTTTTCTGCATTTTCAAATTTTTAAATATAAACATGCTTTGATTCTGTATTCAGAAAAACAACAACCAAAAAGAGAGTCAGGTTTTAAACGACAAACGAAGAAATTATGAACATTGACATCTTAAGTGATTCCATGTTGTTTCCTACAGCCAAGCTATATATTGGGAAAAGTACATTTCTAGGCAAAAAACAAAACAGAAAAAAAATAAACAAACAGTAATGAATAAAGTAACAGCTGGCATGTACTAATTAGATTGTAATTGCAGGTTGCCCACAGGGACCATTAAATATAAAAATTGTTTCTCACCTAAACCACTAATGTATTTTTAAGATAACACCTGATTAATGATTTTCCTATTCCCAAGATGAAGTTGGTCAGTTAACTTCTCACCACATTTATTTTCATATTTTATTCCTTCAAATTGCCAACAGCATATTGTTCCAGGACTATAATCACATGGGGCAATTGTTAGAACTTTAGATTGAATGCTTGATAAATAGAAACATTCCTGAAATTTTGCCATTTGCACAACATGGATGGACTTGGAGGGCATTATGCTAAGTGAAAGAAGTTAAAGAAACACAAACATCGTATGATATCACTTATATGTGGAATCTAAAAAATACAACAAACTAGTGAATAAAAGAAAAAAGAAGCAAACTCACAAATATAGAGAATAAACTAGTGATTACCAGTGGGGAGAAGGCAGGGAGGAGGGGTAAGAAGGAAAAAAAAGGGGGTTATTATGGGATTATATGAAATTGTATGAAACTTTTGAAAACTGTAAAGCACTATAGAATTTAAAGACTCATTCAATAAAAAATAAATTAAAAAAATTTTTCTCTTAGACACTTTTAAAAAAGTAGAAACATTCCTAAAATTAAACAAGAACAATTTTTTATCTTAAATTTAGTAGTTTATTATCAATGTTGCCAAAATTATTATCCAAAATATTAGAGAGGGTTTTCCCTGGTGGTCCAGTGGTAAAAGAATCTGCCTTTCAATGCAGGGGACGTGGGTTCGATCCCTGGTCAGGGAACTAGAATCCCACATGCCGCAGGGCAGCTAAGCCCGCGCTCCACAACTATTGAGCCTGCGCACCTCAATGAGAGAGCCTGCGTGCTGCAAACTACAGGGCCCACATGCTCTGGAGCCCACGCGCACCACAACTAGAGAGAGAAAACCTGCATGCCACAACTAGAAAGAAGCCTGGACGCCGCAACTAAGACCTGATGCAGCCAAAAAAAAAAAAAAAGAAAACTAAGCAAAGAAAGAAAATATATTAGAGAATATTTATCCTAATACTGATTTTATAAAAATGTAGTGAGAACAAATTCTCAACCTAAAATCTAAAAATTGTATACTTAAATTCTAAAATCCATAACCACGAGGCAAGCAACTGACACTTTTTGAATGACTAAAATATCAGAATCAGCCTAGCCGTCAAATACCATTAAGTGGATCTTAAATATTGCCTGGTGAGATTAAAAAATTTTTTTAAAGCCAGCTGTCTATCACTTTACAGGCTCAGGCCTCCTTGGCATGTAGTTTCCATGGTCAAATAGTCTGGTGTTTAGATTCAGCTGAGGCAACCTTCTCATCAGTCCAACTTCCACAATGTGCAATGCCCAGAAGTGGGTGCTGCAGGAAAACAGTCGTAGGAAGCTGAAGAGGCACAGTGGCCACTTCACAAACAGATCATTTTATGCTAAGTCTGCTCCCATGATGAGAGCGCAGAAGCACTGCAAGAGAAGCACCTAAGGCTTCAAGGAGAAAACGACGATGTTCTACCAGTTCTGTGTTAGGCACAGAAGGATTAAGCCACAGCACTTAAGATGAATACTTAGGGACTCTGTTGGAAACAGACCATAGACTTAGATTCTGCCCACACAAGGAGTTTTGCAAAATAAGTTTTCTAAATAGTCTGTCTTACAACTTTGTTTTTCTAAATATTCAAAGTTTCATGACTTTAGTTTTCATTCTGCTACTACTCCTCTCTGTAACTTGGCAAGGCAAGTTGCCTACACTTAGTATTTTTTTTAATTAATTAATTAATTTTATTTATTTTTGGCTGCATTGGGTCTTCGTTGCTGCACGCGGGCTTTCTCTAAGTTGCAGCGAGCGGGGGCTACTCTTCTTTGTGGTGTGCAGGCTTCTCATTGCGGTGGCTGCTCTTGTTGCTGAGCACGGGCTCTAGGCACAGGGGCACGTGGGCCCTTGGGCCCTAAAGCGTGTGGGCTTCAGTAGTTGCAGTGCGCGGGCTCAGTAGCTGTGGCTCGCGGGCTCTAGAGCACAGGCTCAGTAGTTGTGGCGCACAGGCTTAGTTGCTCCATGGCATGTGGGACCTTCCTGGACCAGGGCTCGAACCCATGTCCCCTGCATTGACAGGCGGATTCTTAACCACTGTGCCACCAGGGAAGTCCTACACTTAGTATTCTTTAAAGTTGGATGCAGCATACAGTGAAGAAAAGACTCTACTATTATAAACTGTGGATCCCATGGCAAGTCCTTTAAGATCTATGAGTTTCAGTTTGCTGACCATTAAAATGTGGATGAAATCCTACTTAATATACCAAGTTTTAGAAAGAATCCAACTAAAACCAAAAATCACATCATAAAATGCATTTTTAAATTTATTTTATTTCTTATTATGAATATTTCTAATAACAACTGCCTAATTGCCATGTAATAAGGAATCACATTTCTCTATGTCCATAACATTTCCACAAAAACTGATGTTCACACACAAAAAAGACACATCCTATTAACATTATTAGTTAGTAATGCAGAAAACTTATTTTTTCTATCTTTGCTTGTGTTTAAGTGAAGAGCACGTCACAGATGTAATTGTTTAACTACATCATTTTTAACAATGGCAAACTAGTGGAAAGACCTTTTCAGAGACAGAAACAATTCTCCTGGTCTCAATATCAGTCAGGCTATTGATCTATATTTGGTTATGCCTTTAATTCCTTTCACTAGACTTTTATCTTTTATTACTTTTAATCCTGTGTCACCTGGTGGCATGCCTGAGTGTACAGAAAATTAGTGGAAATTAAATTTTATGAAGCAATTTAGGTTGTAAGCGCTCTAGATTACCTCGTAACTCACTTCATAAATTTATTTCTTAATTCATCTATTTGCAAACTCAAAAACTGTTGTATTGGTTTTCTTAAAGGGGATGTGGTGGAGTGCAAAGGTGAAATTGGTAGGAAGAACACATTAATTTGTGGCACTCTTTGGACAATATGTTCCCTTTATAGCAAAACTCACATACATGTGGAAAAGCATGTTGTCAGTATTAATCATTCAGGGGTAAAACAATCTACCATTTTAATCAGAAATGTCAATGATATAGTCTTTTAGAGTAGCTACTGAAATTTTAAATTTTACTGTGAAAATCCATGTAATACTCATCTCTTTGTCTCTGTGCAAAGAAAGTAGGATTCATTTTTGCAGATGTCACACCGTGGAAAACTAGCTACTTCCTTAGAACAGGGTGATCCCCTGAAATGTGAGTTACTGAAGATTGACAAGTAAGAATTCTCCAAGTCAGATGGGGTAGTGCATGCCTTGCTTTGTTAATATTCTTAATTATATTTATTATTTATTTCATGGTGATATTTAATACAGCAAATAAAAATAGACTGTTCAGAATAAAGGGCAAAAGAATCTTTCAAATAAATATGAGATTCAGTCCACAGAATCTTAGATTATGGAATAGAGGGGTGAATGAGTGGGCATATTGTATGTAGACAATGCCTCATGTTTTCAAATCACCGTTTTATTTAATCTTGCATTAGAAGATCACAATATTTCTGTATACATATGGGACTATCCATAAGAAACTATCTTCCCATAAAAAAACCTCATTAAATTATAACGTGTAAATATATTGCTGATGGGGTTATACTAACTTCTAATTCAGTGAGGAAATTGCCAATTTAAAGTATAATTAGGGGCTTCCCTGGTGGCGCAGTGGCTGGGAGTATGCCTGCTGATGCAGGGGACACGGGTTCGTGCCCCGGTCCAGGAAGATCCCACATGCCGTGGAGCAGCTGGGCCCGTGAGCCATGGCTGCTGAGCCTGCGTGTCCGGAGCCTGTGCTCCGCAATGGGAGAGGCCACAACAGTGAGAGGCCCCCGTACCGCAAAAATAAATAAATAAATAAATAAATAAATAAATAAATAAAAATAAAGTATAATTAGTGAAACATAAGCTATAATACTGGATATGATAATGCCAATGATTTGGGTAATTAAAAGGGTATTTGCATGTGGATACTGAAGAATGTGCTCCAACAAGATTGATAAGGGGAGAAGTCCTCTGGCAGATAAGATGATTCTAGTTCATTATAATTATATGAATTATAATTTATAATATATAAAGTGATATAAAACCATACTGCTATATTTATTTTGACCCTCTACTTACCAAATAATATCATCTGAAATTGATTTTATTTCTTAAATAATTGTTCCTAAGGCAAAGAGAATGCACTGATCAACAATTACAGATATTCTAGGCTGTCATTTCTCCAAATAGATCTCCAAATTGATCCATTTATATTCTGTTCTATAAAGACACCAACTATCAATTTGCTTGATGCAGATTATTACTCTCCCAAGACAAAACATCACCCTGGTGAGCTAAGTCAAATCAATGAGAAATTAAACCCAACACTGTTTAGGACCTTGACAAGGACTGGCTTTCCCACCGCTGCATTCCCAGACCCTGTGGAAAACAGCAAAATGGCTTTTACTTATGTTTTAAAATATATTTTCCTATATACAAATTACACAAAGGATTAAATAATAGTTCAGACATTTAAACTTACTTTTCTTTAGTCACTCTGATTATTTTCTCTTCGTTTATTATTATTATTATTATTATTTTTTTTTGCGGTACGCGGGCCTCTCACTGCTGTGGCCTCTCCCGTTGTGGAGCACAGGCTCCAGACGCGCAGGCTCAGCAGCCATGGCTCACGGGCCCAGCCGCTCCGCGGCATGTGGGATCCTCCCAGACCGGGGCACGAACCCGTGTCCCCTGCATCGGCAGGCGGACTCTCAACCACTGCGCCACCACGGAAGCCCCCGTTTATTATTTTAAGGAATATATAGGTCACTTAACTTCACTTAACATCACTTAACCTCCCTCCGTCTTAGTTTCTACATCTATAAAATGAGAATAATTCCACCCACACTTTAGTGTTGTTCTCAGGATTGTGGTGTATGCATCACAGTATATATATTAAATATATTACAGTATGTATTTATATGTATATAAGAAGCATAGCACAGAACCTGGAATATAGTTACTATTACCATGGTAGAACACAAAGTCCCCAGATCTCAGCACTGATTTTTTTTCCAGCCAGTATTACATGCTGCTGCCTGTAACATCAAACCATCTTTGAATATAGGTAGTCTGGCAGCTCCAGTGCCCCACTGCTGGCTCAGGCCGCTACGCACACTTGCTCCAGACTCACTACCTACTATTTTGCTAAGACACATGTCATGCCGAGCATACTCCTCTACACAATCCACACCACCAATGCCACAGCTGCTTCATTAGGGATTGCTGCTTGTCCCTCCTCTAAAATGGGTATGGAAGTGAATATTCCTGCCTTGCATGGAGCTCCTTAAGACTAGATCCCACAGTACGTGTTGGGTTTCTACATAATCCACCAGATTGTATGCATAATGAGAAATGGCTGGATGCATTGGATAGCTTTTTTCAGAAAGGGACTTTGAGACAGATACTTTCATTTTGGAGGTTTATTGAGGAGTAGACTCAGAAACAACATCTGCAGTGGTGTGCTGGAGCCAACCTGTACCAACTTGCAAGAAGCAGTTATGTGCATCTTTTCTCACTTCTGTGTTCAATGATGTCAAGTTGGTAGTTTAAAATTGGCCGTAATGGGAATTTATGTCTTGGAAATTGGCAAATGCAACAAATAAGGGTGTCCCCACCACACACACACACACACACACACACACACACACACACACACACCACACACACACACACACACACACACACTGGGAGATTCTATTGTTAAACAGTTACCAGCACACCACTGTCTGAAAGAGAGGAAGAAAAGCCAGGACTGGGCAGAGGAAGAAACTGATCTTACCCACCATAATAAGTCTTAATCCACAGGCCAAGAAACCAAAATTGGTGTTCTGCCAAATATTAAGTACATCTACTCTAATTTTGTAGTCAGGAACTGGGTAATGACTACTGGTCCATGGTCCCTAGTGGACATGCTTTTTGACAAACTTGGGCCAGAATTTTATTTATCACCTGGCCCACCTACACTCTGATTCTAACCAGGGGATTATGATGACACTTTGGGTTCCCAGGTATCAACATCAGTTGAGACTCTACGTCCAACAGTCCTTGAAATATTTGAGTGTTCTCCTTCCCCAAGTGTAAGAATTACCCAAGTAAATGACTTAATATATGCTATAAAAATATCAGCAGCACAACTTCAGATTACCAGCAATGATGAACCTATTTATGGTCCAGAGATTTGGTGCAGAATGTCTATTAGGGACTGTGATCTCCTAATCTCTTGTCACCGATAAGAAAGTGAAGGAAATGGGATTAAAGAAAGAGAAAATGAACAAAGGTGTATTGCAACAGAAGCCTCAGCCAATCCCACAGGAACCAGAGTATAACCTTGACCAAGGCAACTCCCCTCTGCTGAGGGTAATTTCCATAGAGGGACTCACCCCAAGATATTTGGTACCAAGAGTGGTTCTAGGAAGCAGACTCAGCTATGAGTCCTTGGCAGTTAATATTTTGTCAGCTGGGGGATGGTCCTGAAGCGGGGGTTCTCAGCAGCATACTACAGTGTCCATTACACTGGGTCATGTTAAAATAAGAGTCCCTGCACTACATGCAGAACCATTATTCTCCAACAACCTTAAGGATTTTAGTTCAGCTTGGAACACCAATTTTCTTCTCTCAGCCTACATTCTCCCTCATCAACTCTTAAGGTTCTGCCTTGAAATTTTGCATCCTCACACACCCAAAGACTTTCAGAGATATTTATATATAAACATTAATCAATTTCACTTGGGTTTGTTTGTTTGTATTCCAGAAGGTTTTTCAGCTACCATATAAAGTGAGTTAATTCCGAAATATACCAAAGATGAGGGAGAATTTCCAGCCTCACACAACCTATACTAATGATGCTTTTGCAGAGCTACCTATTAAAATTGTTATCACTGGTCCAATGCTGGTAATTTTTAGTTATACTGAGGAAATTTTTCAGTAGATATTTAGCTTACAAATGGTTGGGGTGCAGTCAGCAGGAGGAAAAAAAAATAATCCTCTCATTAGGATAACCAGGCAGTTAGAGAAAGACCCTGACATATGGGTAATGTTCTTAGAAAGTTTCAGAAGCACAGTTATATGGCAATTGCAATTAGCATCTAACAAGGAATTAGATTTGTTTATACACGCTTCAGGGGGAAGAAAGATTATGGAGGATATTTCCAAGGCACCAAGTGTGCTGGGAATTGATGAAATATTGAATGACATCCTAAAAAGTAACTTTTCTGGAACTGATACTCAGGTCTGTATAACTGGCCATGCTGAGAGAGGAATGAGCTAATAGGTTTCAGGGTGATTTTCTACCCAAACAAGCTTGGAGTAGCTTGAGCAATTAATATGCTTTCTGAGCTGATTCAAGATTATAGGAAAAAATTGTAATGTGCACTATGCTTTTGAGGAAACTCTTAAAAACCATCTCTGTGATTGTCAAGGATGACGCCATAATCACAATGCTGGCATCTATAGACCTGACTCAGATTTCTGTGAATCCAATATTCTCATTAATTTTATTCCTTTAGGAAATCTGCATCAAGAACTAGAAAACAAAATGGGCTTTTATGCATTCTGGCAAGATACGATGTCCTAATGTGAATCTATACTGATTCTTGACCTCATATCAGGGTTGACATTCTCCGATTGGATTTGTAAGGGGAAGAGAGTGACTTACTCCCACCAGACAGGTGGTAGATGGGGAAGACAAAACTCAGGAAAATCTAACTCCTGAAAGAGCTGATTGGAAACAAAACTAGTTCTGGACCAGACCATTTGTAAAAACCACATAGCCAGTGACTTAACATGTTGCATGGAAACCATCTGTGCTGAAGATGGTGTGTATATATGATACTAGCTTATATAGATTTGATTGTATTCAGGAAAACATTGAAGATTCCCTATCTAACTATACATAGCAGAAAGCTGTGTATCCACTTTTGCTCACTAACAACAGCTTTAAATTAGGTGAGGAACGTATGACTTAAAGATGAGTTAGACAGAAATGCGATTATTTTATTCATCCTAGTATTAAGACTAGCTCAGGGTACACTTTCTATTTCCCTCTCTCTGTCATAAACATTTCTATTTTTGAATAAAATAATAGAGTTTGGTTTTCCTTTTGTACTTTGGGTCTAAGCAAAAAGAATGAAATATGGATATGGCTTGGACCCTGATTTGTTTATAGTATACACCCCCCTTTTTCCTCTCTGCCGCCAACCAGGCTGTGCTATGAGAACTATAAGCCCCCAGCATATGGGTGCTATGCGTTATGGCAGGAAGCCTGTCCTAGAATATTTTGTACTAAAGGTGGGGTAGGGGTTGAGTTGGGAGACAAACTTTCATGAGCATATTTCAGGAGACTCCTGAAATAAAATAAAAATAAAATAAAATATAGACGTATAAAATATTAACAGCTGTGTTATTACCCTAAGGGGTGATATAAGTCACACACTGTATCTGGTTCCTATGTCAAGATATTATTTTCCATTGTTAATACTCCAGTACTTCAGATTTAGTCTTCATATATAACACTGTAACCCACATGTAATAGTGCTGATAATCACACTGACTCTGTGGTTTTACAAATGGCCTGGTCCAGAACTAGTCTCCTTGTACTCAATCAGCTATTTCAGGAGTTAGGTTTGCCTGGGCTTTGTCTTCCCCATGTACTATCTGTCTAGTACTTTCTCTAAATATTTGAGGTGATTCACAATGACACCTGCCCAAGGTACATTCATTTCTCATTTTATCGCTATCACATTTGCATTGTCTTTGTGATCCAAGCAGCTAGAAATATTTTGGATTCCCAATAATCTGAGGATAAGAGCAGCCAGTAAACCATAGCAAGACCCCCAGGAAGGACAGTTTTCTCTGAAGACTTTAGGAGTCCTCTGGGTGAGAGATGAGGGGTAGTACATCAATATTTTTAATGCTGGTTTCTGTGCAGATAAATTAATAGACCTTCTGGAACTACAATCTCAGCTGCCCAATTCTGCACTGTGTCAACCTCCATGAAGGTAGACCCAGGATCCATGAAAAGCAAAGCTATTTGTCCTCCTCTCCATAGAGAAAATCAATCATCTGATGTTTTATTTTTTCTTCAGACCCTTTGCTATGTCCTCTTCTGATTTAACTCAGCTTAGATTCTTTACCCCATTGTGTATGACACTGTCTTATCAATATAATCAACTCCTTTTCCCAATTATTCTTCTATCACAACTGGCTGAACAACCCATGGTCTGGATCAATATAGCTGTTAGTTTTTTCCAGGATTATATCTAAAATCCAGAATGATGCTCAAGATAATCTCACAAATTTGCAGACTGGCACCAGTTTAAGTTCATGGTTTTAAAATTTAGATTGTCTATCTATGAAGTCCAGCAATTCAGAAATTCATGGCATTGCAATGTTAGAAAAATCAAACCTTCCTGTGTTGCAAGCAATAAAATGTAAGATAGAAAAAAAAGGCACTGAGGAAAAATATACCATAAAACCTTTCAACTGGATAAAATTACTCAGAGCAAAAGTGAAAATAAAGGATTACCTACTCTTCAGGGGCCTGACATCTGCATTTTAGCCCTCATGAAGTTGAGAGAGGAAAAAAAAATATGCAGAGAAGAAAGCAAAAATATAGAGCATATCTGGAGAATATTACTTTGAAAAGAACCCTAGAGGTAATTACTGGCATATGGAACTGACTTCAACCAAATAAAAATGAAGTCTAACAAATTTTGACAGTTATACTAAAAGTTTGAACTAAAAATTCATGTGACTGTTGAAGGTTTAAAATAACCCTTTCTCAGACTTCCCTGGTGGCGCAGTGGTTAAAAACCCACCTGCCAATGCAGGGGACACGGGTTCGAGGCCTGGTCCAGGAAGATCCCACATGCCGTGGAGCAACTAAGCCCGTGCACCACAACTACAACTAGAGCCTGTGCTCTAGAGCTCTAGAGCTCTAGAGCTTGTGAGCCACAACTACTGAAGCTCGTGCAACTAGAGCCCGTGCTCCGCAACAAGAGAAGCCACCAAAATGAGAAGCCTGCGCACCTCAATGAAGAGCAGCCCCTGCTCGCCACAACTAGAGAAAGCCCGTGCACAGCAACGAAGACCCAACGCAGCCAAAAATAAAAATAAATAAATAAATTTATAAAAAATAATAATAATAAAATAAAATAACCCTTTTTCTGAGCAGGTAGTAGAATGAGAAAGCAGTATACCTCCCAAGGAGGGCATATTTCACGACAGCACTTCAGATGTGGCCAAAGGGGATATGTAATAAAAAGGAAGCACCTCACCATAAGGTAGAGCCACAGGCCAGAGAAAACAGTGGTAAGAGAGCTGCTTCAGAGGTCAGATTAGGGACTAATTAAGGAACATTCCCCACCACTAGATTACAGTGTCCTCCTAATATCTGCCATCAGGATTTCAGAGTTGTTACAGACCAGTGACTACTGTGTATTTTACATCAGTCCCATTTCTAAATGGAAGTACTTATTGTATGTAAGCAAAACTCATTCCACCATCATAAGTTGTGCTTTAAGAGTGGAGAACTGTGTGTTATATAGTTCCCTAGGCCAAGAAGAGCTATACCTGGATCTAACTGAGGGACTACTTTGCATCCTCCAGAGATCCTGGACTTAGACTATAATCCTGTGACTGAATAAGACATTTGGGTTTTCTCAGTTAACAAGGAGATTAGTAAGCTCTGTGTTTGGGTAGAACTCTGAACTAAGATCTGGTGACAAGAGAGCTGAACTATGGTAGTCATTATTAGTGCTCACAATATCTGTTTTGCCTCTCTTTCCAGGTAAGTGAACGACAACACTTCCCAATGTTAATTTTCCTTAAAACTAGATGGGGCTAATTGACTAGTTCTGGCCAATGGTCTGTGAATAGAAGTGACATATCAATTCTGGACTGAAGCAGAAAAGAAACAGGTGAAAGTTCTTTATGTCCTTTCCTCTCCTGCTGCAAAAAACATGGAAGCCTCATGGTGAGGTTCTAGAACCAAGAGATTTGAGCAGCCAGAATTAAGGAGTCAATGCATGGAGAAAAGTTAACCTGAAGTGTTCTTGCAGCAAACTGAAACGAATGAGAAACTTTCATTGTGTTAGACCACTGAGACTTTTTTAAAATCCACAGAATAACCTCACTTATTCAGACCTGACTTTAATGAAATCATGCACATTTAATTTAAAATCTAAATTATCATTCAACAGTATTTTCCTTCAGCATTTTGAGGATGTAAACCCATTATATTTTGAGATCTATTATTACTGATGAGAAGTATGCTGCAAATTTAAAATGTATCCTTATAAGTAATCTTTATTTCCTTTCTAATAACTTTTATAATAATTTATTTTTAAAATCATTTCATTTTACCATGATTTCTTTGTGTGAGATTTATTTTCATATTTTTCCTGCTTGAAACTCAAGATACTCTTTCTATTTGAGAATTTGTTTTTCTTCACTTTAGAAAATTCTTAACCATGACTAATGAAAATAATGCATATTAAACACGTATTGGCTCTCATTCTGGCTTCCATATTCCTTACCTAATATTTAACATTTTCCATCATTTTCTCTCCCAATTGTGCAGTCTAAGTGATTTTCTCAGACTTACTGTCCAGTTCATAAATTCTCTTTTCAGCTGTTTAGTTTAATGTTCAGTCTTTGCATTCAGAATATTTTTTACATATAGACCTTTAAAACTTTCTAATTCCTTTTATACATTTTTGGTTCCTACCTTATGACTACTGTTCTTTTATCTCTTTGAATAATTTAAATAAACATTATGAACTTTTTTTTCAGATTTGTTATTTCTAGCTCTAAGCATCTAAATTCTCCACTTACTGGATCTGTGATTCTCTCCCACAATGGTTCCTTCTGTGTGATGTGAACACTTTCACTGGGAGCTCATCTTCATCCTGTCATTCTGTATTCCTTTTTTGGTAAGTCAAATATGCTCTGGACTGAGAAAATGTCTGACACCAGCAGTTTCATGCTCAACACTGCAAGTCCCAGGTATTTCACTGGCTTTTAATTTTTTGATCCCTCACATGCAACTCACATAATCCTGAAGTTCTCATTTTTCAAGGGTATTTTGCCCCCATGGACAAGCTAATGGAAGGTAAACTTTCTTGCTGTTTCCGATAGGCTAAGGTTGGAGTTTTCTGGTGTTCATTTCAGGGATGGGGCAGCCCTTGATGATTCTGACTTTAGGCAAGAAGCTTAGTACTAGTTCCCTAGGAACTTGAGATCTATGGTTAAACATTTCTCCTTCTGTGTGTATCTAAAACACAGAACCAAGCTGTTAATATCTCAATATATTTTTAATAACCCCATGGAGACATTGGCAGAAGCCCCTGCTCACAGCTCTGATGTTGCATGTTTTTCTTCATTTCTGTCTCATGGCGATTTCTCTCTCTTGGTTTTGAGCTTGGCTATGTTTCCAAATATTCTCTGGCTTATTTTATAAAGCATTCACTTGTATATAGAGCTATTTGTGTCCTATTTGACATATTTTTTTGTGAAATCTAAAGCTTAATCTTCATGATACTTTAATTGGGATTGAACTAGAAATATGAAACAGAAAGAGAATAGGTATCTATCACATCTAAGAGAATGTCATGGGTCCGCATTTACTCAATATTTCTTATACACTTTCAATATTCCAATAGGCTTTGAGGTTTAATTTTTGCAAAAACATGAACATCTGTCATTGTTTACTCCTGAGAATTTTTTAAACTTACTGGTGCTGTATTGTCTTAGCAAACTCTTCATTTTTAGATATAGATATTAACCCATTAGGAGGCCACTCTATTAGGCTATTCAGAAGAAAATGTGTCTTGAAATAGAGCAGTAACCATGGAAATAAAGAAAAGCTCAGATTGAAGAGATATTTTAAAAGTATGATTAACAGGATGTGATGGTTAGATGTGAGGAATGGAAAAGATAGAGGTATCGAGGATGACATCCATGCTTCTGCCTTGATGGTGGATGGAGGTGCCACTGAAAACCGGTGAAGGAACAGATGTGGGGTGAAGGATGGGAAGATTAGAATATAAAGATAGGAAGTTTGTAATAAATTTATACTAAGCTATCTTTTTATTGAATAATTTATTATGCCATTGAAGGAAGATATTTTGGAGTAAGGCACAGCTTCATGGAAACATATGAGCCACTAGAGAGGCTCTGAGTCGCTAGAGAGGGCAGGAATGAAGGGCTACTAAGAAGGCCCGCGATCTGGACAAGATATCTGAATGTCCTCTCCCAGAGGAGTTGTGATGAGGTCAGAAGGTCAAGAGCAGCTTCTTTTCATGCAGTTGGAGGGAAGATATTGAGATGACATTCAGAACACTCCATTTTCATATCTGACCCATCACAACTATTACAGTGTTCAGTGATGAAAAAATAAAATGTATCTTTCTGTATTGGAAACGTACAGAGCCAGAGACCTTTCACAAAAATAAAATGTCCAGTTGCTTGAAATATTCTAAATAGATATGGCAGTGGAGAAACATTTCCTTCTCAGTAGCACTCTAGCATCTTTACTCTGGAGTCATCAGCACAGTCATTAGCATCTTAATTTGGCTGTGGGTACCTTGTGTGTGAAGTAGATGGAGTGTGTTTTTTTTTTTTTTTTTTTTTTTTTGTTGCTGTACGTGGGCCTCTCACCGTTGTGGCGTCTCCCGTTGCGGAGCACAGGCTCCGGACGCGCAGGCCCAGCGGCCATGGCCCACGGGCCCAGCCGCCCCGCGGCACGCGGGATCCCCCCAGACCGGGGCACGAACGCACGTCCCCCGCATCGGCAGGCGGACTCCCAACCACTGCGCCACCAGGGAAGCCCTGGAGTGTGTTTTTTAAAGGTTTTCGCTGGACAGTCAGGATGTGATCGAGAGTTGAAAGATAGCCTGCGGCACTTCTTGTCCAACACTGTGCAAGTCCCTGATGAGACACCAATGATTTCATTGCGAGACAAATATGTGCGAGGGACTAATAAGCCAGTTAGAGCCACTATCAGAGCAAACAAGCCACCTAAGTGACAGCATGACTGAAATGCAGACCACATTCTCCTCTGCCTTTGCTGAAAACACGGATTCATATGCAGGCACACTCTTCGTCAGTTTTCTTAAGGAAATTGTCATTGAATTTAAGCATTTCCAACTTCAGGGTTGGCTTTTTTCCAGGCAAAGAGAGTATATAAAGTTGCACCAAAAATGAGCCCACAGAAATATAATCAATTCCATCATGGGAAAAGGAAAAGGTCATGTTGCTGTATTAATTGCTTTATTGCCCTTCCCACCAAAAACAAACGACAAGATCCATAGCATCATGGACTTCATAATCATCTCTGCTCTAATAGAGAGAGAAGTCAGGGGAAAGGAAAAGAAGAAAAATTTCCCCAATATAGCTTCCTTTATGGAGTGCAAGGACTTTGGGAAAAGATAAGAATGTCTTAATTAATTAGTTAATTATTTGTACAAACATATATTAATGTCATACTACTAATGAGGCTTTTGTATGCCCAGGTGAACAAAAATGAGAAGGACTGCATCTCCAGTCAAGTTCAGGTATGCATGGCCAGCCATTAACAAACTTATAAAACAATGCTTTTGGTGTCTTCAGCCTCTTTTTTTTTCTCACACCATTTCTTATTTCCCATTACTCATTTCTCCTTTCAGTCATCTACCTTCAAAGCTCCTCTCAGAAAAATCCCTGACAACATTCAATGACCTGTTTAAATGGACTATTTAAAACAACTACAATAGGACAAGAGAGAATGTTCCTTATGGTAATAAAAAGCATAAATTTAAACAAAAAGTCTACAACATCGTACACATTAGTGAAAATCTTAACATGAATGGTTGATAGCAATATTTTTAGTAATTTTTTTTAATTCCCCACTTGTTTGTTTCTTTCTAATCTACTTCACGGGCAGCTGAGAGAGTAAACATAATAAATTCTAATTTATTATGAACATAATAAATTAATGTTTAATTTACCTTAAACATAATACATTCTTATCATGTCACCTCTCCCATGAAAACCTTTCAATAGCTTTTTAATGATCTTAAGATAAAAATCAAACCCTTAAAGGAGCCTTCCAAGCTTTGTATGACCTCCTAATGCCATCTAGTGCCCCTCTCCCTTTAGCTCAATAAGCATCAACCAACTGGGCTTTCTTTTATATCTTTCCCCATCAAGAGGTGTTATGCTTCCTTTGCCTGCACCGGTTCACTGGGCCCTACACGCTCCCAGCTCTCAAGCCACCTCCCCTACACACACACACACACACACACACACACACACACATACACACTGTCTCTCTCATCATCTGCATAATTCATCTTTCAGTTTACCATTCAAAATATCAGTTCCTCTCTGCTCAATGTTATGTGGCAGCCTGGATGGGGAGGGAGTCTGGGGGAGAATGGATACATGTATATGTATGGTTGAGTTGCTTTGCTGTGCACCTGAAACTATCACAACATTGTTAATCTGCTATATTCCAATATAAAACAAAAAGTTTAAAAAAATCAATTCCTTTGAGAATAAGAAGTCTTCCTTCTCCTTATCCATCATTCTCTCCCATAGTACCATGCTTCCCCTAGCCCTGTAAGACTTTTCACCTGTGGTTACTATATTTTAAATGTAACTACTATTTAATTTCTTTCGTAACCTCTACAGGGCTAAGGGCCATGTTTGTTTTGTTTAATAATGTATGCCTGGCATACATACGCAGCCTGGTACATAGTAGGTATTCTATAAGTATTTATGGAATGAATAAATGAACGACTAGAATATTAAGATCAATAAAATGAGAACACATCATAATTTCTGAAATTAGACTCAAATTAGTTCTGAGTTTCTTGGCAAATAGAATAAAAAGAGGAAATTAATCAAGTTTAATCAATTGTATAAGGAGAATCAAACCACTTCTTCAAGGCCACAAAACGTTTCCTATTTCTAAAGAATGTAGAAAACTTTCTCAAAGAGATAATTTTCCTTCACAGTTCTAATCACAGTTTATATATGTGTATGATCATCAATGGGTATGTGCTACACTAGACTCCAAACTTCTGAAAGGCACAGAACCTGTCTGTTTGACTTACCAAAACATCCCAGCACATAACACAGTGCCTGAAATATTAAAAGGCTCTGATAGTAACCCATTTATTCTTTCATTCAACAAATATCTACTAAGCAGTTATTATCTGTTCAGCACTAAGATAATAAATACAATGAGTAACTGATAGAAATAGTATATCTTATCATTTTATAGCAACAGTAGTCACAAATTTCATATGGCTGCTTTAGGTTTTTGTTGTTTATGCTGATGTTGTTGGCATTTGATAAAGTATGAGAGAAAACATTAAAACATGGTAAAACTACGTAATAAGGAGCATAACAAAAGTTTTCCACACACTTCACTTTTTAAAGGTTCAACCTGTTTTAGGATGGAATTTGGAGTAAACAGAGGACATAGGAAGGCCACTAGGTAACACTTCTCTAGCTGAGTTTATGCCAGAACCTGGAGAAAAATAACACTCAACTCTGAGCTTGCTGACGACAGCTGGTAGTGCTGGAGTTCCTCTGTGCTCACTCTGGTTCCAAAATATCCTGCAGATTGGGGCTGGTTCACCAAATTTTCTTTTCTTTGTAGCAGCAGTCAGTAAAGAGTCAAACTACTTTTCCTTCTTCTTTCAAGTCAATCTAGTATTTTCAAAACTTATGGTTACCCAAGGTGTGTGTGTGGGGGGGGCAGTTAAATGAGGAGCTTGGCATTAAAATATCCACACTACTATATATAAAAAGGACCTACTGTATAGCACAGGGAACTATACTCAATATCTTGTAATAATCTATAATGGAAGAGAATGTTAAAAAAAGAATATATATATTTATAATGTATAACTGAATCACTTTACTGTACACCTGAAACTAACACAACATTGTAAATCAACTATATTTCAATAAAATTTTTTTAAAATCTAGTGTTTTCAGCTTCCCAGCTCCATGTAGCTATTTTCATCTGAAGCCCTTTACAGTTAGCTGCTATACAGAAATATGTAGAAGGGGAATAGGGACACCAAAAACAAGATCATGATTCTTGGGCTATAGTTTCTGATTCCATTTGGAGATGGCAGTTTGATATTACACTAAACTTAGGTCATTCTATCTTAATTTCCTAAAGTACCATACAGTAGTCATCAAAGGAAATGAGTCATCTGATCTCTCCTCCTTCGAGGGCACATTTTGAAGCACAAAGTTGGGAACAGGCAGTAGAAGATAACTTACTCGTGTTTCCAGTGGATTCTTTGTATGTGTAAGGACCTCCCCCATAGTGATCCATTTCCTAATTCCTCTGCAGCTCATGAAATCTGATCATGAACATCAATGAGCCTCCTGAGGGTTCTGCAGCAAAGATCACTCCATGTGTACATGAAGTGAGTTGGGCAATAGGTGAGCTCAGTCTTCCTCATAAAGTGGGACTGGATGGCTACTTTCTGCTAAATGGATACATCCTTACCAGAGCCATGGCTTTATTGAAGTCATTTAATCACTCTAGGTATCATTTTCCTTTACTATAAAATGGGGACAAAAATATGTCTCGTTCATTCCACAGGATTTTCTAAGGATAAAGTGATATTAGGCATGTGAAAGAAGTGCTCCCTAAAATTTCCAGGGGTGGGAAGGATATGAGTTTACCTCCTCAATCTTGATGAGCAAAGACTACTCTATCTTTTCCAGGCATGTTTTATTTCTCTTCCACTCCATTTTCCCACAGAATGGATGTGAAGTTTTTGAGTTGAGGGTTAAAGGAAGGCTTGCATCTTCTACTCCCATCAATGTTTATCACCAGAAATATATTTTACATACACAGCAGATTCCTCTTTTGCCTGAAAATATGCATACTTAAATCTCTCTCGATGAAGATATTAGAAACATTTCTATGTGATTTTAAAATTAAATTTCATTTTAGCTCCAGTAATTATCAAAATGCTAAATCTATTTGGACATTTGAAAAAATAATGCAGAATAAAGTACACAAGCTTTACTTATTTATTTTTGCAAAGCAGGAAAGAATATCAAACCAGAAAAACCAAAAGAACTCCAAAAAATATAAAGTTGCACATCCTACTTTCAGTGAAATAGTCCAAATAAGAGAATCAAATTGCTGTTACTCTCATTTAAATAGCTCACCAATATCTAAAACAAATGAGTCAGTCACAAGCTTGTTTCTGTATCGCTTATCTCAGATTTCCCTTTTCAGGAACATTTTTGAAATAACGTCAGTGATAGCCTCATCTCATTCTCTGGAAAAATAGAACAGAAAATTATCCACCCCTGGTGCACTAGATGTAGAAATGCCTAAATTATTCAAATAACCCATAGCAGCTATGCTTGCACAGACTTCTGAATGATTCTCTTTGATATGAGTTACTTCCCTACAGTGGACACTCAGCTCTAATCTTCACTGCCCTTCATTTCTCAGAATTTTCTACTCTACAGTTCTGTTTATTTATCATAGGATTGTCAAAGCCCTAGGTGATTTCTTGACTACCAAATGGGGAGGCTTATATCAAATCTGTTTTCAGTGCCTTTACCTAGGCCAGGAAAATGAGTGCCATTCATTCATTCCATCATTCAAAAACACTTATTCATACCTTCGTGTACTAGAACAATGCTAAATACATGAGAATCAGAGATTAAAAGCCAGAGTTCTTGCATTCAAGGATGTCACCACTCAGTTGGTACAGACAATTAAGGAGATAATTACTATACAGATACATACAAAACAATCACACATGCACACACACACAGATACAGAGAGAGGGAGATACACACAAATTACGATACACACAAATTACGATAAAAGCACAGATAAAGGGTAGCTAACTCAGACAGAGAGAAAAATCAGTCAAACCTTAATGGCATGATATTTGAGCTGAGTCTCAACCAGGGGCAAATTTGGTCCCCAGTGGATATTTGACAATGTATAGAGATATTTTCACTTGTCATCCCTGGGAGCTTGTTCCTAACATCTAGCGAGTAGAGGGAAGGCATGCTGGTAAACAGCCTACAGAGCACAAGGCAACCCCCCAAAACAAGGAATTATATGGCCTAAGATGCCCAAAGTGCCAAGGTTGTAAACCTGTTGCAAAGGATGAAAATGCAATTTAGATTGGTTTAATCAAGAAAAAGGTTCAGGGCTTCCCTGGTGGCGCAGTGGTTGAGAGTCCGCCTGCCGATGCAGGGGACACGGGTTCGTTCCCCGATCCGGGAAGATCCCACATGCCGCGGAGTGGCTGGGCTCGTGAGCCATGGCCGCTGAGCCTGCGCGTCCGCAGCCTGTGCTCCGCAGTGGGAGGGGCCGCAACAGTGGGAAGCCCTCGTACCACAAAAAAAAAAAAAAAAGAAAAAAAAAAAAAGGTTCACATATTTGAAAAGTCCAGTGTTATATTCATTCACTGAACAAGTAAACATCAAGTGTCTACTAGGTTTGGGTGATGTTGTAGGTATAGGACATAAAGTGTGAACAAAACAGGAAAAGTCCAGGCCTTCATGGAACAAATATTTCACTGAAAGGAGATAAACCATAAACTAATAGCAAATAGGTAAATATATAATATGTCAAATAGTAGACATTCTAAGAAGGAAAATTAAGTAGAATAAGGGATACAAGTCATGTTAAAGAACCAGGGGTTACTGAATATAAGGTGATCAGAGAACAGCTTCCTATTTTAGATAGGATGGTCAGAGAAGTTCTCACTTATCTAGTGACATTTGAGCAAGGATTTGAAAGAAATGAGAGGGAGAAACCATGGAAATATTTGGGGAAGGAACATTCGAGGCAGAAGGTACAAAGGCCCTGAGACAAAGGTGATGGAAATAGAAAAGGAACCACAATAAGGCCCATTTGACAGGAGTGCAAATGGATGACGGAGAGTGGGAGGAGATAATACCAGGGTGGAGAGGAGAGCTGGTTCAGCCTTCCATGCCTATAGTAACATAGGGCAACCCGGGCAACTGCATTTACTGTGGGTGAGACGGGAAGGTTTTGAGTAGCAACTAACAAGATGGGCATGTTTGAGCCAGAGGATGATGTAACTGGAGATGCATATAACAGACTGACTCTGGCTCTTCTGCTGATTAGACTGTACAGCAGGAGACAGGTAGGAAGCTACGACAATAATCAAGGCAAAAGGTGATGATGGCCTGGACCAGGATGTTAGGATAGAAGGTGTAAGAAGTGGTTAGAGGCTAAATACCTTTTGAGAGTTGATAAACTGTATCAATAGAATGGATATGAGGTATGGCAGAAAGAGAAAAGTCAGAGATGATCCTGGGGATTTTTGCCTCCTGAGCAAGTATAAATGGGGGGAAAAAAACTGACATGTTTAAGAAAAAGATGGACTATCATGTGAAGGAGAAGACAGAATAAAATGAGATCAGAGAGAGAGGCCAGGGATAGCATCTCTAAGTAAGGGTTAGAAGGCCAAAATAAGATATTTTTATGTTATTCTAAATGGAAAGGGAAGCCATCAGAGGGTTTTAAACAGGACCGATGTGAAGTGATACACATTTTTCAAAGATTCCTCTGGCTTCTCTGTGGATATTAGATACATAAGGCAACAGAATGAGGAACATCCAGTTGAGAGGTGATTGCATTAATCCAGGCAAGACAGGCTGGTGACCTGGACTGGATAGTAATGGTGGGAGTGAAAAAAACTGGAAGGACTGAGCTATGTTTTACAGGAAGATCCAACAGGTTTTATTGATGGTTTGGTTAAGAAAGATAAGGGAAACAAAGGAATTAAGATGGTTAAGGAAATCAGTTTCCCTGATCAATTCACACTCTAGCTATGGTCTGCCAGCATTTAATCAGAAAGGCCACATTCTTTTTTTTATTTAGTTTATTGAAGTATAGTTGATTTACAACGTTGTGTTAATTTCTGCTGTACAGCAAAGTGATTCAATTATACATATAGCAATATATACATTCTTTTTCATATTCTTTTTCATTATAGTTTATCACAGAATATTGAAAATAATTCCCTATGCTATACAGTAGGACCTTGTTATTTATCCATCCTATATATAATAGTTTGCATCTGCTAATCCCAAACTCCCAATCCATCCCTTCCCCACCCCCCACCTTGGCAACCACAGGTCTGTTTTCTATGTCTGTGAATCTGTTTCTGTTTCATAGATAAATTCACCTGTGTCATATTTTAGATTCCACATATAAGCGATATCATATAGTATTTGTCTTTCTCTTCCTAACTTACTTCACTTAGTATGACAATTTCTAGGTCCATCCATGTTGCTGCAGATGGCATTATTTCATTCTTTTTTATGGCTGAGTAGTATTCCATTGCATGTATATGCCACGTCTTCTTTATCCATTCATCTGTCGATGGACATTTAGGTTGTTTCTGTGATGTGGCTATTGTGAATAGTGCTGCTATGAACATAGGGGTGCATATATCTTTTTGAGTTATAGTTTTGTCCAGATATATGCCCAGGAGTGAGATTGCTAGATCACATGGCAACTCTACTTTTAGTTTCTTGAGGAACCTCCATACTGTTTTCCATAGTGGTTGCACCAATTTACATTCCCACCAACAATGTAGGAGGGTTCCCTTTCCTCCACACCTTCTCCAGCATTTGCTATTTGTAGATTTTTTCATGATGAGAAAAGCCACATTCTAAAACATAACTATAACAAATACCTCAGTTATCTATCTCCTGCTATACCAGAAACTGGGTCAACTGGCTTAATGAATGTTAGAAATGGATTTTTCATTGATAATATTAATAGCTCATAAATATAAAAGGAGATACTATAAATGGTTTCTCATGGGTGTATGGAAGTAAATAAAGATCACCCAAATGAGAGCTAGCAACAGGTATTTATTCATAGCTTGCTATAAGAAGGGATCCAGTCACCATGTCCCACACTTGGCAGAGAATCAAAGGCAGACAGAGGAGTGAGAAACCTTTATAGGGGAAAACAGGGTAAGCTTCAGGTATGCTTTGATTGGAGGCTGTTGGCATGAGGAAGCTGTAGGTGGACTAACTGGAAGCAGGCATCTTATATAATTGGTTTATTTCAACAATAATTATGTTTTATAATAAGTCTGCTTAAAAATAATTTCCAAAATATTTTGGTAATTTACCGTCTTAGACCTATGCTAAATTAACTAATAGCTATTTACTAAATATCTAGATCATTTCTAAGTAAGATTAAATGCTGAAGCATTAATTACTAAGCATAAATTTAATTTTATGTACTTTAGCTTCTTATTTTATACAGTACAGAGAGGCTAGATATTTAAGTCTATTAATAAATATGTTCTTTTTTTACCACATAGAGAAACTATACTCTGAGGAAGAAAATCCCTATAAAAATTGTGAGATTGTATATTCATAACCTTTGCCAGTCTGCTAGAAAATGCTGGCATATGACATATAATTCACAATTATCTATTTCTTAGTTTTCTCGAGACAAGTTATTAGTACTTAAAATTTATAATCAGTGTGTATAAATGAAACTATTAGAAACAGCAAGGGCAAAAGGACAACTTTGTGTTAAAAGTGTGCAAAGTATTGGGGCTTCCCTGGTGGTGCAGTGGTTGGGAGACCGCCTGCCGATTCAGGGGACACAGGTTTGTGTTCCGGTCCGGGAGGATCCCACATGCCGCAGAGCGGCTAGGCCCGTGAACCATGGCCGCTGAGCCTGTGCATCCGGAGCCTGTTCTCCGCAATGGGAGAGGCCACAACAGTGAGAGGCCCGCGTACCGCAAAAAAAAAAAAAAAAAAAAACTACGCAAAGTATGTAGGATGGAACAGTTGTTCCAGAATGAGAAAGAGGAAAATGTAGGACACGACCAGAATGGATATGAAAAGTTGTATAAATTTTGCAGCAAAGGAATTTAATTTCTAGTAGTCAAACCTGGCTAAGAATTTATGGGTTTCTAAAAATGAGCTTTAGTATCAATGGTATACTGATGCAAAACTAGAGTGTGGTTTTCTCTCTGATAAAATGACAAAAGTTTCTTGGATTATTGGTCTGCTCTTAATAAGAGGCTGTAAAAGTTGTTTTTTACCTTCTGACTAATCCACCTAGGAAGTAAAGACTCTGTCTCAGAATAATCTCTCTGCTTAATGTTGACTTTATCATGTCCTTGATTATTTAAAAGAACCAAATTTTATCACTTTTAACAAAGCTAAGAAATTTTTTTTACAACTATGTTACCTCCTATATTTACTTTTGAAATCTTTTATTGTCATTTCAATTAAATACGCAGCCAAGCATGGTTTCTCAATGACTCATAATCCAATTTAACCAGGTGTTCAAACTTCCTGACAACATTTGATATTTTGCCTTTCCAAAATCTAATCCTAAATGATATCTTTTACAACTAAAACTGTATGTGGGATTTCCCAGAGGGCCCCAGGAAAGGTCACAAAAAATCTTTCATCTTGTAAAAAGAGAGATGCAAAAAAACTAGGTTTTTTTGATATGTTGCATTGCTTGGGAATCATTTTCAAATAAGAAAAGACACTTAACCTTCCCTAGGTTATGTCTATATAGGCAAATATGTAAATGTGTGTGTGTGTGTGTGTTTCAAAAATTATATGAAATTCCTAGAAATTGGTCAATGTCCCTGATGTCCATAATATGGCCTGGTGCTGCCGTGGCTGATATCAAACAACAGCATAGTGTTATCAAATTGTAATTCCAGTGTTTTTTTAAATGTATGCCACAGAAACAGCAGAATATCCTTGCCAGTTGCATTATTTTTGTAATTAACTCTCATTATATCTTTATACACAGCCATATTAAGTCTTTTGTCACTCACAAAGAAATGATGCTTCCCTGAAAGCTCTTGCAATCAGGTACAGGACAGAGTGCTTCACCTTCAACCAAAAGGGACTGTCTCAGAGATCCAGAAAAGAACTATGTTGGATTCTGATGGCATTGCTCAAATAACTTTGAGCACATCATGCTACCAAACTGAGTCAGGATTTCCAGGACTCTGGTAGAGAAACTGATGGGTTCATGAGATTGCTAACCCAAGATCAAGCAGAACAAGAATTAGTTCACAGAACAAGAATTAGTTCACAGGACTGTATGAATTGATAAAGGATGATTATGGGTTTTGTTTGGAGTATTATTGATGCTTTAATGTTCTTCTTCCTTGATATAAAGAACCCTTTTCTCTTTTCTCTTAAGGTATCTATAACTCATAAAAATTTATTAAATTAAGTTTTGTAAACAGACAGGAAACATTTATCTTTTTCTTCCTGTTGATTCCCCTAGAATTCAGAAACTTTTGAGTATTCTTATTGTTATAGCAATATAATTATTTGCATAGGTTCACTAAAAGTCTGTCCTCCTTGTAACAGAACATAATTAGAAATATTAAATATAACGAAGGCTTTGACTACTGTCATATTTGAGAATGATGTGTATAAAACCAGATATGACCAGATAATTTTAAGGAACTAAGATCAACTTTATGGAACCAATGCTTACAAATCCCTCTTAGGAAAACTAGCCTGGAACCCAGCTTATAGGTTCCCAGCTTTATAGGTGAGTAAGAAAAGTCACTCCTGGCAGGCCGAGAAAATAGGACTTGTTGGGGATCTCAAGAAGAGAGGAATTCATCCAAATCTATAAGTACTGCAGATAAAATCTGGTGACAAGTTCTTGGCTCAGCTTCCTAGGCTCAAGAGGCTTCTAAAAGTCCAGTCTGAAATTCCCTATAAGAGCTTTCAGCAAAGCAAACTTTTTTTTTTTTTTTTTTTTTGCGGTACGCGGGCCTCTCACTGTTGTGGCCTCTCCCATTGCGGAGCACAGGCTCTGGACGCACAGGCTCAGCCTGAGCGGCATGTGGGATTTTTCCGGACCGGGGTACGAACCTGTGTCCCCTGCATTAGCAGGTGGACTCTCAACCACTGCGCCACCAGGGAAGCCCAGCAAAGCAAACTTTAAAAGGCATATGTGGTTAATTACCGTTCTTGCTGTACCTCTGTAAATAGCCAGGTCAAACCTAATGAGGCCACATTTCTTTTATGATGGAAAATAACCTTACTTTGATTATCACTGATCAAAAGTGAGGTGACTGTGGAGAGAAATTTTATGTTTCAAGAGAAAACTACAGCACAGCCTTATGCATTATCAGATTCTGGTCCTATTAATCATCTTCAAGCTATTTTTTACCTTTTTGTAAACTGCATTGTATTGTCACCTAGCTGTAAATTATACTAGATCCTGTCATCTTGCACAAATTGTCAGCCCTTACCAAATTTTAAATTTTTGCAGTTTCCTTCAACATCTAACTTCAACCCTACAAACTTACATGTTTAATTTTTCTCCCACCCTTCTGACTTGGAGTCACTGAAAACTAAAATCTGACACTCCCCACCCCCAACCCAAATCCTTACTGGGATCCTAGATTGTCTTGCAGCTAGCCTTTCCCCCAGGCTCTGAAGAAGCCCTGTGAGCTGAAGCCACATGACTTGATACAAACTTCAAGGTCTTATCACTGGGCAGTGGACAACCTTCATGCCTGGAGCTGCAGGTGTGTGAGCCACTTAGGAAGTTCACTGCAACTCCCACATCTTCCACACTCTGCTCTGGAAAATAACCATGACTGTGGACAATCTTACCAAAACATCTCTAATGTCTAAGCTATCACCAATAATGTTGCGACTGCCAATTGGGAAATCTGTCAGAATGCCACTGCAATCCTCACTGCACCATCTAAAGACGCCTCAAGCCCAATGTCTAGGAATCTTCTCAAATGGCAGCCCTTTGGACTCAGTATCTAAGTTTAGAGTTGGCCCCAACCATTAATCTTTGTTCTCCTTTTAATTTCCATAGGAATCCCCCTCATTAAATGCCTGGTTGCTTACACCATCTGGCAAATATCCTCTACTGCCAGGTCTCAGCAGACGTTTCAACTAGTCCTTCAATCACAGAACTGTGCTAAACAAACTACATGGACTCGCTTTCTTAAGCATTTCAGTGGATGCCTGGCTTCCCTGGAACAAAAGGGAGGACTGCCCAAGACCCAGGGCCTCAGCATTTCCCTCAGCCTGACTAACTTTCAGACATGTTTCTTCCTGCCTCTAAGACCCCTGACCTCCTTTTCTTAGAGCATTTACCTCAAAAAACATGTAATTGTAAATTCTTTCTCTTTACTTTTGATATATAAATCTTTTCAATAACTTGCCAGTTTTACAACACAGGAATATCTTTCTCAAATACCAGGGAGTCATCCTTCTGAAATGTAATCACTGAAGAAGATCAAGCCCCTATCTCCCGGTTTCCCTGGGAGGGTATGAACCTAACTTTGGAGGGCTTCTTACTCCAAGCTGTAAAATTATTGCATGCCATGAAGATACAAAAAGGTTTATTTTTCCTTTGGATAAAGCCAATTAGCAAACAAAGATAACCTAAGATCCTCCTACCCCAGCTCTTTGTTACAACAGAATTGAGCTAAGACATAATTGTGGTCTCTTACAACTACTGTAATAGCCTTGAATAAAATCTTTGCCTGTTTAGCATTGTCCCATGCAATTTTTGCTTTGACAGTGACTATCGTGATTTATCAAAAAAGAACCTAATAGTTAAGACAGACCAAATGGACTAAGTCAATTGACAGCAATCTGAACAACCTTGGACAAAGTACCCTCTCTAAGCCTCAGTCTATTCATCCTTTTTTTTTTTTCCATTTATTTATTTGGTTGCACTGGGTCTTAGTTGTGGCAGGCGCGCTCCTTTGTTGCGGCTGGTGGGCTCCTTAGTTGCGGCTCACAGGCTCCTTAGTTGTGGCATGCAAACTCTTAGTTGCGGCATGCATGTAGGATCTAGTTCCCTGACTAGGGATCAAACCGGGCCCCCTGCATTGGGAGTGAGGAGTCTTAACCACTGCACGACGAGGGAAGTCACTACTCATCTTTTTAATCATGAATATTATCATAGGATTTTTGTAAAGATTAAAATCACTAATGTTTGTAAAACCTAGCACACCACCCAAAGAACTTGATCATCTAAGAAACTGTTAATACCTCTTCTTCCTAACTCATCTCCTTAGTCAGTCACTTAACACACTGCAAGGTGATTTATTAATTTTATATGTCAAATGTCAGAGACAGATATTTCTTTTAAGAGACTGCACATGATCTGCAGGTATTTTTTTTCTTTACTTTTAACGTATAAATTTCAAATATAAACTCCCTGAAGAGATCACACCTCCCATTACTCAAGGCAGGACTGCTTACAGGCGCCATTTTGGTAGTCCACAGGCAGACAACAATCTGTAGCAGCTGAAAAGACCTATAAACTAGAAATGTGGAGAGTGAACAGAAGTAGCAGAAGAGCTAAAATTGAGAAGCCGATATTTACACACTTCTACAACCCTACAAGAGCCTTTCCCCAGATTAGACACTCCCTTAAGACCCAGTTCTGCTTCAGGCAGCTGAGGCTGACATCTTCTCCAGAGCAGCAGCTGGAGACATTCTCCCTAGAAGCTGCTCTCTCTGACCCCTTTTGCTTTTTAAGCCTTGTGTTGTTTTAGGCTAATAACCTACAACCCTATTTTATAAAACATTTTCAATAAATGCAATCTTTTGGGGGCAAGTATCATTTTCTAAAATTAACTCTCAGCCTTTATTAATACTTGTTCTCTCATACCGGGAAATGTGAACAGTAAGTGCCCTCTTCATGGGTTTCATTCATCTGTTAAGTATCTAGAGGCCAGTACTTCAATCAATACATACAATCTTTTGGAATTAAATTGCCCTCTGTTAGGAAGCTAGAGAAAATGTCTTCAGATGATGAAACACTTTGTGTTTATCTCCATTTCCTTTGTTCAATTATTTTGGAACAAATACACATTTTTGCTTAATTTAAATATCACCTGTGAATGTTTGTAATCATCCTCAGGCAGCATAATGTAAAGGAGTAGGGGTGGGGAGCATTTCCCACTCCTAAAAATAGTACTGTGTTTCTGAAAGCTTTTTTTTTTCAATTATTTTGGTAAATTGAATCATATTAAGTGTGGAAGAGGCACAGACTGTTTAAATAACACCTGTAATGATTGACTGGATTAAGGAAATAATTTATCTCCTCAAAACTCAGATCATTGTTTATCCAGAAAAAGAGGGACATTCTCAGTGGAGGGTGGGCTATGAAACTACTCATGTCTCTCACACAACCAAGTTTGGTGTGTTGACCTGAAACAAATAGACTGCCAAATACTTCTCCAGCAAACATAAGTCTACTCGGGATCTGCAGAGAACTGCAATTTGGGGTCTGCAGCCATGGCAGCCATGTGCAAGTCCCTGCAGGGCACAGGAAGGAGAACACTTTTATAGAGGAGAAAAGGAGGCTGGGAGGGCTATGGTAAACGAAGAGTCCATGGCTTTTCAAGAGTCCTTGCCAGGAAAGAAGGAGTCTTTTTTCTTCCTCTTGGGCTCTGCAATCCTCATAGGGCGTAAGAGTGCCCCCTTCTGGTTTCCCAACTCTATTTAATTGGGGTTTCTGTTTATTCATTTTTTTCCAGGTGTTTGATTTCCCCCATGTACTGAGAATCAGAAACAAAATGCTGCTCATATTGATTCGAGCATATTGTATTGTTTGGGTAGGAGAAAAAAGACAAATGATTGTTAATGAAGTACAACTTTGGGCACTGTCATAGGGCAGCCAGTTGTCCCAGTTTGCCCAGATTGCCCCAGTTTTAGTACTGAAAGTCACGCATTTCAGAAACTCCTTAGTCCCTGACAAACTGAGTTGGTCACTGTTGGGGAGGAAGAAATTTTCCTCTACCTTTCTAGGTTCTTCTGGCTGGTCTAAGAATTAAATTAGCATGAGACAGATTAACAGGAGAAAAGCAAACAAGTTCAATAGCATGTATATATGTGAGAGACCCAGGAAAACTGAGTAACTTGCCAAAATGGCTGAAGCCTTCACGCTAAATGCCATCTTCAGCTAAAGACAAAAGAGGATGTTGAGGGTAGGGGTTTGGTACTTTAAAGGGGAAGAAGGCAATTCACATGAAGATGGAAAAGCAAATGTTTGATAAATGTTTGCTGGGCCATGCAGAGACAATAGGACACAAAACAGATTCTGATCTCTAGGCCCCGTCAAGTCTCCCCTACCATACCTAGACCATATATATGTTTATATCTCTGGTGATAGCTTTATTCCCAAAACAAGCCCTTCACCTAAATTCTTTTAGGGAGTAAAGGGGGAGGTAACAAGAAGAACTTCCTGATACTTCTGCTTCTTAAAAATAATCAGCCTAAATCAATACTCATGCCAAAGAAACGTATTTTGGGGTAGAAATTTTGGCTCCTCTACATCACCCTAGCTTTGTACCTTCTTTCATTCTTTCTAACTTTTTCATCCTTATGGGGAACGTTAATAGTGGATTTTGATCATTTAAATACTTATCCAATAGTTTACTCAATTATTTTGCTATATTATAAGCAACTTTTTAAGGTTAACTATACATGGGCCCATTAACTATGGGCACACAGCTTAGTGATTTTATCAGTGTCCCCCCTAGGCAACAGCAACCATACCAGTTATTTTAACAGAGAGAACTTAATATAAAGAATTGTTAACCAGTGAGGGATTGAATATACAAACAGACAATGGCCAGATCATATGTGACAGTGGAACTCTGATCCCACAACCTCTCCAACAATCCACCCCGTGCTCACCTGAAAGTTGTTCTGTTTCTCATATTTTTTATTTTTCCCTTTTTTTTTTTTTTTTTGCAGTAGCGGGCCTCTCACTGTTGTGGCCTCTCCCGTTGCGGAGCACAGGCTCCGGATGCGCAGGCTCAGCGGCCACGGCCCACGGGCCCAGCCGCTCCGTGGCATGTGGGATCTTCCCGGACTGGGGCATGAACCCATGTCCCCTGCATCGGCAGGCGGACTCTCAACCACTGCGCCACCAGGGAAGCCCCAGATGATACAAGATTAATCATGGGAAAACCTGATGGCACCTTAGTATGAATCAAGGCACTGGCCCCCAAATTAAAATGTACAGTAATAATTTTACTCTTCACAGCCATGCACTTGTAAGAAAAAATTAAAAACTAAAAGCCAGCCTCACTTAAGATTATTTTTAATGAAGCAGTAAACATTATTAATTTTATTAAATTTTACCTCTTGAGTGCCCATCATTTTAATATACTGTACGATTAACTGAGAAGCACACATAAAGTCCACGTGCTACGTACTGAAATACGTGTTATGGTTGCCTCAAGGAAGACAACTTGTGTGATTATTTGAGTTGCAAACTGCACTTGCCAATTCTTTCATGGAATACCATTTTTACTTGAATAACAGCTGAAACACAAATAATGGTCTTTAGACTTGGGTATTTGGCAGACACTTTCTTGAAAATGAACAAAGTGAATCTGTCACTTCAAGAAAAACAACTAACAATATTTGTGGCCACTGATAAAATTTAAACTTTCAAGTGAAAACTAGAACGTTGAAGACTTGTATTTACCATCATGAGCTTGACAGCTTTCCAATACTTAAAGACTTTTCTGATCCAATAAGTCGTGAATTTAACAAATGTGATTTTTTTTTTTTTGGATATCCATATGTCAACATTTGGAAGACCTGCACAACTCAGTAAACCAATATTTTCCAACTGACCCATGTACAATGCATAAAATCATACCTAGGTGAAAGATCCATTCAAAGTGCAAGCCAGGCCAATGGATTTGAATATTACAAAATACAGAATGTCCATTGATACGGTTTAAGATTCCAGAGTGCAACTAACCTTTTTATAAACTACCATTTGTTGAGTTTGCATGGAATATCAAAAGAACATATCCACAATTACCTGAAAAGGCTATAGGAGCATTCTTCTCTTTTCCAACTCCATATCTGTGTGAAGCCACATTCTCTTCATGTACTTCAACCAAAACAATATATTTCAACAGATCAAACGTAGGGGCATATACAAGAATCCATCCTTCTTCAAGACATTAAAGAGATTGGGAAACTATAAAATAATGTCACTCTCTAAAGTTTTGTTGGAAAATATAGCTATTTTAATTAAAAATATGTCATTTATGATAGCAGGTAATGGGTTTATTATTGCTATTTGTAAATAAATTAACAAATAGACATAAAATATATCTGTTTTAATTTTTAATAGAGTAAATATCAATAGATAGAACTCATGTAAATAAAAAGCTTTTTGAGATCCTCAATAATTTTTAAGAGTTAAAGGAGCTTTGAGTCAAAAATGTTTGAGAGGGCTTCCCTGGTGGCACAGTGGTTGAGAGCCCGCCTGCCGATGCAGGGGACACGGGTTCATGCCCCGGTCCAGGAAGATCCCACATACCATGGAGCAGCTGGGCCCGTGGGCCATGGCTGCTGAGCCTGTGCGTTCGGAACCTGTGCTCCGCAGCGGGAGAGGCCACAGCAGTGAGAGGCCCGCGTACCGCAAAAAAAAAAAAAGTTTGAGAACTGCTGCTTTAGATATATCATCTCACTTTATCTTCAATCATTCTTTGAGATTATTATTGGATTTTCAAATGAGTTGCCTGAGATTCAGAGAGAATAAGTAACTTGCTTAAGGTCACTCAGCCAGTTAGTAGGTGCTAGAGTTTCTATAATTAGCTACTGGGTGTGTATATAGTTGACTAAAATAGTACAAAACAGCCAGGTAAGGCAAATCAGGAAAAAAGAGCAGGATAGTAGGCATCTGATAGTAATTGATCAAGAGATAAAAATGTAGGAAACTGAGGTTTACAGAATACATATTTTTGTGACCAGCACCACAGAAATTTTTGCATGCCCTTAAATTCTATTGGGGAATCTTGTTATCATTCAGAGGGACAACCAACATCATGCTAGCTTCTGTGACGGTTATAGTGCATTTGGCTGGGATGTGTGTGCCCAGCATTGGTTATATATTTGGGGCTTCTAAATGCTATAGCAGATGGCTGAACAGATTTGTCATCAAATGATTTAGATCCTTGGGATGGTAAGTACAACATTTGGCCTTCAGTAAATGCCTAGAAAGAGAAGGGAGGCTGGTAGGGGCTTACGTGCATTGAGTACCTGTGGTCTGGATGGTTCACGTGCATTACATCTCATTTCATCCTCACAACAGTCCCTAAAAGGTAAGAGGTTCTCTCATGTTTAAAATAGGACCAATGATAAGACTTAAAGAGGTACTGTGAATTGCTCTCGGGGGGAAGATGAGCGAGTGCAAAGTAGACCCATCCTCAGAAGTCGGGGTCCTACATGGAGGCCAAATTTTGAGAATAAGCAGCAAAAGCTCATTTATCAGAACTAGAATAGTCAAGGCCTGATTACCCACATGGCCACCTCCATTTTAAGTCACAAAGATTTGATTTAAGTGATATCCTGAAGTCTGCAGCCAGATGTTTCCAGTTATGGGAAGTGTAGAGCAGTAGAGACCAAGGTCCAGGCAAGATCTGACAATGAGAGTCATCTAAAGGTATTACCTTTAAAGATTATTAGCATTCTACTGTGCTCACCTCCATACTCTCACTTGAGATAAATTTTTAATGTATTAAATTTGCATAATACATAATTCTAGATTTATTTTCCTGACTAGTTAAGATTGTAAGGAGAGCTAAAATTCTACTATATTTGAGTATGTGTTGTCTAAAAGATTTTCACATCATTAAAGAGTCACATGATGATGATGTTTTTCCTAATTATATGTATACAAGGTATAACATGTGTGCATTAAAATAATTTGTGCTTCTTTTCATGGGTATGGGGTGAACATGGGGATGGATGTTTTTCCATGAATGGAAGCCTATCAGACCATTTTTCCTCTACGTCAAGGCAGGAAGATGGAGCTTCACCTGATTTTAGGATAAACTTGCAGTCCTGCTCAAAGAAACTACCTTCTTCAAGTTGCTCCTTATGCCATCACCACCTACTACATGGTCCCACAAGAAAGCCAGATTCTCCAGCAGGCCACTGCCAGCCTTGTGACCTTTGACAGTGTCCAGATTTCATTCCTTTGAGACCACAACTTGCCAAGATATGATTCTTATTGGAAGACCAACCGGAAACTATGTTGGATTAGAGGTGCTGAGATCCAGTTCTGACCACTTATGCACTGTAAGAGCCATAGAAAAGATCTTATAAAAGATATTTTAGAAAATAATACATAGGATTAACTTGATAATTAGGGCAAGATAAGCTAACTAAGGCCGAGGGAGGACACTGGAGCTTAAATTGTGTTGATAGAATTGAGATGACTCACGTCATCTTCAGCTTTTCTCTTACTCCCTTGCAGTGTTTCTGCCAAGGATGCCTCTACAGTTCCCCTATTTTGTGCAGTGTCTCCTACCCTCTAAGATCTAATGTAATAGATTTATATATCTTATATTTATTCCTACTTATTTTAAGGTTTTGGTCAATGGTTTTTTCCCCATCATATTTCTCCTTGTATTATTTGTTCTTATTAAAACATTTGATTTTTTAAAATAACTGGCCACTTCATTAAAGCTTCTTATGTTCTAAAAAAAAAAAAGATCTAATGTAAGAGTTGTCTTTCTCATGGTGACAATCATAAGTGAGTTCTTCTTCATTCCTCAGAACTACGGCAGCCGAGTTTGTTTTTATGGTGTCACTCACCCTTGCTGGTGTAATGGATTCTGTGTTCCCTCCTTTGTTGGAGAGAACCTCCTCCTCATTGGCTTCCTGTTCTCATATTGAGGGACTTTTGTTAGTGGAGCACTCTTGGAAGAATGACAAGATGATTGATGAATCTGTTATAAAATGCAAGTTGGGCCAACCAGACTTCAGGAAGCACGTGCTGTGGTCTGCTATTGCAAGCCTTCTGTCTTACAGAAGTTGGCTACTTCTCTCTTCAAGAGTTGTCTGTGCTCTCTCAGGTTTTCTGTGATTGGATAAACCTATCTAATTCTGGGAGGCAGCATTAAAAAGACCACTACTGTCATATAACTAAGTCATATTTTCCAAAAGCCCTATTAGTAACAAGTTGGTGTTTTGATATCTAATTCCTTTTTCTAATTCCTTTGTCTCTAATTGAATGGACAAAGGAACTGTTAGATATTGTCCTTCTAATGCCCTAGCTCAAGGACAAAGAGAAATAGACAGAGTAGAGCTTGGGTATTGACATAATACCTGGAAACTGAAGCATCTGCTATGGCCCATGAGAGGACTGTTTCTAGACATTTGGTTTCAGCAGGCTTCATTGTGCCATGTAACTTGAAGGAGTTTTTTTGTTTACTTTGTTTTGCTCGTTTTCTGTTTTTAGCTAAGTTCTGAATGCACAGCTTTAAAATTTAGACTTTAGCAAGTGATTATCATGTGCACTTGAATCTTGTCAGGTCATCAAAGTTTATGACAGCTGCAACCACAGGTAAGTGGCTCTTTCATAAAGGCTGGGCTGCAGGCACCAGGCCAAAGCAACATATCCAGAGATCTGCCATGTGGGCCTCACATGGAGGCCACTGCAGTCCGACCTTGAATTCCACAGGTGTGGCTTGGCCTCACATTGAGTGCAATGTTGTAGTAGGGTGAGCCTTCCTAAAGCATCAGTGGATAGGCAAAATTATTGTACTGTTTCTCAGACAGATCTATTGTGCAACAGAGTTCCACAGAACACTAGTAAGGGTCTAGCTATAATGTTAGTACCATGTCTGGGTAGATAGTAAGGGATTGGTCCACAGTCCCAAATCCACTCCTCATTCAGGAATCAGAAGACTATGAAGAAAATAACCTTGCATTCATGAAATTTGCCCATAGGCCTAAGATCCACCCCACCATTTGTGTTGAAACTGCCTTTAGATTTTAGATCCAAATTAGGCTTCACCCGAAGAAGAGAAGATTTTGTTAACTACCAAATAAAGAGACGTGGGATCCTTATAATAAAGAAAATCTGGCAACTTCTTGGATTGCTTCAGGCTCCCTACTAGAATAGGAGCAATTGAAGAACGAAAATCAAATAAAGAAAAGCATACTGGTTAAGCAGAAGCGAGAGAGAGAATGGCTTAGGGGATTGTTGAGATGTTAGCAGACAGACTAAACAGACATGGAAGAAGTCAGAACCTAAAAGTCAGAATAGATGAACACAGAATGCAAAAGGTTCTAAATGATCTTAAAGAAAGTATTAGAAAAGGAGGACATATTTTGGTTCAGTGGTTCTCAAGCAATGCTGACCTTAGAATTACTGGAGGACTGCACCCAGACCAAGTAAATCAGAATCAGTAGGGCTAGGATCTGGCAACAGTGTTTTTAAACCTCCTAGGTGATGCCAACATGCAGACAAGTTTCAGAAGCAATGTTTATTTTGGGTTTTTTTTAGTATTTATTTATTTATTTAGGCTGCACTGGGTCTTAGTTGTGGCACACAGGATCTTTTAGTTGCAGCACTCAGACTTCTTAGTTTCAGCATGTGGACTCTCAGTTGCGGCATGCAGATTCTTAGTTGCATTATGCAAACTCTTGCAGCATGCATGCAGGATCTAGTTTCCCAACCAGGGATCAAACCTGGGCCCCCTGCACTGGGAGTGCAAAGTCTCACTCACTGGACCACCAGGGAAGTCCCAGAAGCAATGTTTAAACAGGGAACCGTTTAATTGTTTTAATTGTTACTCAATTAGAAAGAGTGTCTAGCACCGAACAAAATCTAGCAGAGGAACAGAGGAAAGACATCAGAGAGCAGACCGGAATGATTCCCGCAAAGGGGAAAGGATCTGGGTAACTATTGAACAGCACCCCACGAACACCAACAGAAGGGGAATCCATAAGATCAGCTGTGTAAAGTACTCAAAGTGTTCCAGCATGAATTGCAATTAAAGACTGTTACTGAAGGTGGTGTGATAGAATTAGGACCATGCTCCAAAAGGTTATGGAAATAGATACTAAATATGAAGCATATTAAATGGAAGACATGAAGGACAATAATGGGTAGCATTGAGGCCTGGGTTAGATGTTGAACTGTTGGAAGAGAACCACCTGGTGGGATCACATAAATCGAAAAAAGAAGCAAAAAAAATGTTAAGCAATAACATTTTTTGGCAGACCCAAAAGTTACTGATTTCATATCTCTTATTTGGGAGACCCTCATAAAATAGAATCTAGAAGATTATGTTAAAAAGATATTTCTTGATGATATATTCTTCTATGGGAAGAGAAAGCATCTATCTGGTTGGTAAAGTTGGATACGCAAAGTTTCCTTCTTGAGATTCAGTTCTGCAGGAAGCACAGGCTGAGATCTATTCTTCCGCACTGATGGTTTACAGGGGCCACCCTCCTCGCAGGAAATGGAAGAGGGTCTGACTGGAGGGCACATCTGTCTAAATCTAAGTGTATTGTTAGGAATCCCATGGTTGCCTCACATCAAATCCACGTTCTTCAAAAACTCCATCATACTAAAGCTGTCATTTTGATCCTATCTTCATGTCAGTTTTGTCTCTCTCGGTTGGTTAAGAACTTGATTTGGGAAAAGGTTTATAAAATACTGACCTCCTGAAAACCCCAAGATTCTCTAGTCTTTACTACACTGTAATTTCCTCAATAATAGAGACCCTGATGCTTGTATTGGCAATAGTGTCTCACACATTGCCTTACACATAATAGTACCTCCATAAATACCTGTGAAGTGAGGAATAATGTTGGTTTTTCCCTACCTTTTCACCCTGATGTGAGGATGAAAGTCTTTGTATGTCAGTAACTGACACTTGCCTCCTCCAACATCTGACTAAGGGAGGAGTTTTTGAGGGAAGAGAGGAGTTCAGCCTGCCCCCTCTAGCTGGAGCTGGTTTCTCCTTAAGCTCTAGTAGCAGTTAGTGGCAGCCTATGTTCAGATGGCAACATCTCTCTTTAAATGCCAAGGTCAGGATGAGTCCAAGGAAAGGAGCATGAAGCAGTTATCAGGCCTTGGAGCTCAGCCTGACATCCAGCCCAGTTCACCAGCAATGAAACCAGCAGAATGTGGGGAAGAACGCATAGCTAAATGTAAAAAGTGTACATCTAAAATACACATTCTGGGACTTCCCTGGTGGTGCAGTGGTTGATAACCTGCCTACCAATGCAGGGGACATGGGTTTGAGCCCTGGTCCGGGAAGATTTCACATGCTATAGAGCAACTAATCCTGTGTGCCACAACTACTGAGCCTGTGCTCTAGAGCCCGCGAGCCACATCTATTGAGCCCGCGAGCCACAACTACTGAGCCTGTGTGCCACAACTACTGAGCTCGTGTGCCTAGAGCCTGTGCTCCACAACAAGAGAAGCCACTGCAATGAGAAGCCCATGCACCGCAACAAAGAGTGGCCCCCGCTCACCACAACTAGAGAAAGCCTGCACGCAGCAACGAAGACCCAACACAGCCATAAATTAATTAATTAATTAATTAATTAAAAAATTTTAAAAATAAAATAAAATACATCCCCTGGACAATTTCTCCTCAGTTAGACAGTGAATTTTATATATTTGATATCCCAAAATAAGACATCCCTCATATCCTCTCTTTAGAACTGGTTTATATATTAGCATTCTTATATCCAAACTCTACCCCCTTCCCCAGCTCCATGATAATTAAGGCTCAGATTCTTTCTAGAATTCAAATGACTTGAAGTTGTTGTAACAGAGGTCATAGCAGTATGGAACAAAAAATCCATGGAAAGTATTATAAGGAGCTCTTTTGCCCCTTTCCTGTTTGTCTATTTCTATTCCCTTTAAATGTTAATTATAAAAGTGAGATCACCAGGTAACATTTAACCTAACTCCTGACTTATGCTTTACTAAATGCACACAATACCTTGCCTAACCTGTTGTTTCTTTCCCTAGATTAAAAGAAGTAGGAATAGAAGAATCAAGTAGTTAAAGAATGACTAGCTCTCTACCCCCAGCAGGCCCCTTAGCAATTCTGCAGGCAGATCACACAGGCAAGATAACATCTGAAGAAAGAGTCAGCCAGTCTGCACACAATGGAGAAGGATACAGAATCCAACCTCCTGCCTCGATGGTTCACTGAGACTCTTCCCTCTTTTTTCCCTTTAAAAATTGTCATGGCTGAGCAGAATCTTCGGAATTGGTCTCGGGACATGAGTCCATCTTCCCAGATTGCTGGCTTTTCTGATTAAAGCAACTTTCCTTTCTATCAACACTTGCCTCTCAATTATTGGCTTTTGTGCAGCAAGCAGCCAAACATGAGTTCGGTAACAGTATCTCAGGGCCTTCCTTAACCTTATTTTTAAAAGGATGGGTATTGTGAGAGAAATATAAGAGAGAAAAAGATATTTTATATGTAGATCCCTTAAAACTCAATGTGTAATTAAATTCTGCCTGTTCAGTATAGTCATATACATCATTTTTCCAGGCATTGGACAAGAACATTAAAGGGCATTCATAAAGGGTATGTCAATTCTGGCTACTCCAACCCTAATTCCAGAAAAGGTATTGTCAAGAAGGA
Organism: Hyperoodon ampullatus; assembly: GCF_949752795.1. Classification (NCBI taxonomy): domain Eukaryota; kingdom Metazoa; phylum Chordata; class Mammalia; order Artiodactyla; family Ziphiidae; genus Hyperoodon; species Hyperoodon ampullatus. The sequence goes on along the minus strand of NC_136919.1, from coordinate 47,211,514 downwards.
AGGAATTTTCCTCTATCCTTCTAGGTTCTTCTGGCTGGTCTAAGAATTAAATTGACATGAGAGAGATTAACAGGAGCAAATCAAACAAAAGTTTAATAACATGTATACATGGGAGAGACTCAGGAAAACAGAGTAACTTGCCAAAATGGCCAAAGCATTTACCTTAAATACCATCCTCAGCTAAAGATAAAATAGAATGTTGGGGGAAGTGGTTTGGGACTTCAAAGGGGAAGAAGGCAATTCATGTAGAGATGGAAAAGCAAATGTTTGGTAAACAAATGTTTGCTGGGTCATGCAGAGACAATGGGACACAGAGAGGAAGTTTAACAGACTCTGCTAGTTGCTCCCTGTCTACACACCTAGATCACACTGTAGTTATCTATGGTGATGACTCCCTTCCAGGGACAGGTTTTCTATCTACATTCTTTTAGGCAGTTAGTGGGTAGGTCAAAGGTTCTTCCTGAATAGATGGGCCTTAAAAATAGTCAGCCTAAATTAATCCTCATGCCAAAAAGATACATTTTGGGGTGGCAAATTATGCTCCTCTACAGCGCCAAGAGCTCTTTCATTTTACTCTGCTTGGCACACCTTCACTTGCAACACCCATCCCTGAATGAAATGGAAACGCTGTCCTATGGGATATATGCCCAGATTATCTCTTTTTGTTATGTATACTCTATTATTCTCCATTCTGAGGCCCAAGCACTTTCTTCCTTTTTTCACATTCATTGGATCAACCTGAATTTCAAAAGATGTTTAAAGAAAAAACTGCCTCACTCTACTTCTTATATATGCAAATGATCTTCCCTGTGACTTTCTAAAACTGCAGCTTAATTCATGTTTCAGTCACAAAAGCCTTGTTACTCTGCCTTAGCCTAGGCTCAGAGACATCAATCTAGAACTGCCAAATCCTTTGGTATTCAGCACACAGATTACTTCATTTAATGACAAGTTTTATTCCTGAATTTTAATGGGGCCTATTCTAATTTTTAATTGCTTTGAAAAACAAGGTATTTTTTAAAGAAATCTACACATATTTGGCACAATCATAAATGTTTCAAAAAGAAAAATCTCATGCTGAAAACCTGTGAAAGACTCATCAGTTAAAGTAAATAGGGAAGAACAGTTGTGGGATTAAATTTGCATTATTTCACATCCAATTGGGGAAATTAAAATGTTAAACTCTAGTTAACATCAAAAGCAAAGGACATGTTAAACTGGTCTCTTAAATTATTAATTGACTAAAATGATTTAATTACAAATTCTCTATGTTCTATTACTATAGAAACATACTTCCTGGATGTCAGACTATTCTTTGGTCACTGAATTTTGGAGTTTTTTCCCTACTGATATTGAATAACAATGGATTCTTCAAATGGCTTCATTCTACTATGATCAGAATCCATACAGCTCTATGCAGCTGATCCTTAGCTTTTAACTGTTGTCATACACCACCTTGTACCAAAAACAGGAGGTCAAGAGAAAGACCTCTTTTTCAGGAGAACTAAAAGAACTTCAGAGGAGTACCCTGCCTCTCAGATGTTACCACTGCTATTTTTCTTTCACTTGCGCTTTTGTTTATGTTGGAAAAGACTTGTTAACAAAACTAAAAAAAGTGAGGGGATGATAGCATAAATATAGACAGAGAAACATTGCATTTAAAAGGTAATCCCTTCTTAGATCAGATTGGTGATTACCAGAGATGGGGGTGCGTGGGGAGAGGGAACTGTATGAAGGTGGTCAGAAGGTACAAACTCCCAGTTAAAAGATAAATAATTACTAGGGATGTAATGTACAACATGATAAATATAATTATGATTAACACTGTTGTATGTTATATATGAAAATTGTTAAGAGAGTAAATACTATGAGTTCTCATCACAAACAAAAAATTTTTTTCTATTTCTTTAATTTTATATCTATATGAGACAATGGATGCTCACTAAGCTTACTGTGATAATCGTTTCACGATATACGTAAGTCACATCATTATGCTGTACACCTTAAACTTACAAAACACTGTATGTCAATTATATCTCAATAAAACTGGAAGACAAAAATAAAAAGATAATCTCTTCTTTCCACATACTCAGGTTGCATGAATTCACATGAGAATTTTTATTTCTATTTGGCAACTCCACTGTACTTCAAAAATGTGGCTCTCACTGCAGAGTCACTCCCATACTTGGGGAAGCAGAGAGAGAGTGAGATGTGATAAACCCCGTGCTCACCTGAAAGTTGTTCTGTTTCTCATATTTTTTATTTTTCCCTTTATTTTTTTTTTTTTGCGGTACGCGGGCCTCTCACTGTTGCGGCCTCTCCCATTGAGGAGCACAGGCCCCGGACCCGCAGGCTCAGCGGCCATGGCTCACGGGCCCAGCTGCTCCGCGGCATGTGGGATCTTCCCGGACTGGGGCACGAACCCACGTCCCCTGCATCGGCAGGCGGACTCTCAACCACTGCACCACCAGGGAAGCCCCCTATATTTTTAATTGTGAAAATTTTTAAACACATCAAAAAGTACAGAAAGTATCATAAAAATATACCTCTCTTCTCGGCACTTAAACTGTTATTTTTGCTTCACTTTTTAATATAAATAAATAAAACAATGAAGATGTAGTTGGAGTTCCAAATGAAAACGGCCCAAGTTCAATTTTTCTCCATCTCTCCCCAGAAGCAACTACTAACACTGTTAAATTGTTTCTGTGTATTCTTCTCTCCATGTTTTTATATTTTAACTATGTGTTACCTATCCATGAGCATACTGTATTATGGGTTTATCAAACTGATGTGAATGGTATCATGCAACATGCAGTGGTTTGCAACTTGCTTTCATTCTCAATGATGCTTTTTAAAAAAAATTCTAACCATATTACTACATATTGATCTTATTCATTTTAAATTACACCATTTAAGTACACCACTGCATAAATACAACACAAGCTGTTCTTTCACCCAAATGATAGTTGTTGAACTTGTTTCCAATTGTTCATTCATGCCTCATTGTGATTATGATATTTTAGGACTTACTATTAGTAGCATCTACTTTTTTTAGTCCCACTGTGCTTTTAAACTCCCAAATATGCTGTTGCTATTATTGTTGTTGTTACTTTTAAATTTAAAGTCCTCTTCATTTATTTTTTATTTTGAAACTTCCTGCTTGGTTCTTTTATGTAAAATTTTCCTTTTTTCATGATGTTCTGTTCTTACATTATGGTTTCTATCTTTCTTTCATCTCTGATCATTCTTTTAAAATACTTATTTTAGAGTCCTCAATACATTGCTTGTTATTGGAAATTCTTGGGCTGTTAATACATCCATTTGTTACCTGCATTGACTTTCTTAGAATGACTTGTTCCCTCAAAAAAGTTCTTGATACTTTTTGACATCTTCATTGGGAATTTTTTTCCTCATAAGAGATAACCTCATAGGGAAGTTCCTCATTTACCTGCTGTGGGTCTTCAGCTTTCTTCCACAGTGCCACAGAGCATTAGATTTTAGTGTTAACTCATTGTTCTGGCTTGAGTTCCTCTTGGTATCTAGATACTTGGGATTCCTCTTCCTTACCTTTGATATTGACACTACCCTAAGGTTTCCTGTGGTTGTATATTTCATTCAGCATTTCTGTGATTGGAGGAGTTATGGGGGTGTGCTCCCCTCTTCTACTTTCTAGCAAATACTTCCAAATCTTTTCTCCAAGCTTTCTCAGCCCTATAACCAACCACTGTGCCCAGAGAACATTCCTTTGATTATAATGTAAAAGGAAGAGACTTTCTATTCGTAACTTGTAATTTCTAGAAATTTCACTTGCCCATTTTATCTCTGTTTGAATATCATTTTCCTTATTTATGCAATTTATTTTTCCTCTGAAATTTGAAATCCTTTTCCACATTTCATCCTTACGATAAGAAACACTGAAAGATAAAACTAAAGCTTCTAGAAAATGTGTATGGTTTTATTCATAAATTTAACTTACAGGAACATTTTATTCAAAAGCAATTACAGACATATTGCTTTCTGACCTTATTTCATGTATATATTTATTGTTTTGTTATTCTTTTCCTAAAATTGTATCCTTTCAAGAAACCCAAAATATTCTTTGTAAATACCTTATAGAAATATGTCTTGTGATCAATTTTCAAGGAAAGAGTTAAAGTGAAATACATAACAGGGGAGATTATCCTTGAGACTTTTTACTTGAGAGTTATAAGGAAAGATTTATACTACCAATTTGAGCTTAATGGGAAAGAGTACAACTTTACTAACCTTAGGTAGTATTTCTTGATGACTGCCTTGAAGTTGGGCAAGAGGAAAAATACACTGTGTGGTGTTTTTTCCCTAACATTCAACAACATTTAGGAAATTATCTCATTACATTCCGAGGACTGATAATATCAGCTATTTACCAGTAGTGACTTAAGATTTCAAAAACTATAGGATTAAAAAATCTAAATCTACTTTATTTATTTTTATTTTTTATTTTTTTTTGCGGTATGCGGGTCTCTCACTGTTGTGGCCTCTCCCATTGCGGAGCACAGGCTCCGGACACGCAGGCTCAGTGGCCATGGCTCACAGGCCCAGCCACTCAGCAGCATGTGGGATCTTCCCGGACCGGGGCACGAATCTGTGTCCCCTGCATTGGCAGGTGGACTTCTCAACCACTGTGTCACTGGGGAAGCCCCCATACTTTAAATTAAAATGAATTTAAGCCTCCAGGATAAGTTGGCATCTACTATACTTTTTTTCCTGAAGCTGAAGAAAAATTCTATTTTTTGGACCCTCCTGAAAACTTAACAACACAGAATTGGAAAACCATAGTCATCTAAAGATACTCAATGGCCTCACTGAGAAAAAGAAATTCAGAGAAATCAATTAAGTGTCAAGATTTGGACCTGATTTTATCAAATTCTGAATTCTGTGTACTGTCCACTTTATTGGGTTCCCCACATTACAGATTTCCATGGTCTGGCATGCATTAATGAAAAGGCCTCTGTCCTAGAAGTCAAGAAATTTACATTCAAGCCTGGACACTACCTCTCCCATTCTTCCCATTTTGGGTGTCTTAGTGAGAAATAGTGCAGAAGCCTTAAAGATTAAACATAAGACATGATACCATAAAACTCCTAGAAGAGAGGAAAGGCATTACATTCTCTGACATAAATCCTACCAATGTTTTCTTAGGTCAGTCTCTCAAGGCAATAGAAATAAAAACAAAAATAAACAAGTGGGACCTAATCAAACTTACAAGCTTTTGCACAACAATGAAAAGAATAATAAAAAAAAAAAAGAAAAGACAACCTACAGAATGGGAGAAAATATTTGCAAATGATGTAACTGACAAGGGCTTAATCTCCAAAATATACAAACAGCTCATGCAACTCAACAGCAAAAATACAAACAACCCAGTGAAAAAATGGGCAGAAGAACTAAATAGACATTTCTCCAAAGAAGATATACAGATGGCCAATAGGCACATGAAAAGCTGCTCAACATCACTAATTATTAGAGAAATACAAATCAAAACTACAATGAGGTACCACCTCACACCAGTCAGAATGGCCATAATTAAAAAGTCTACAAATAACAAAAGTTGGAGAGGGTGTGGAGAGAAGGAAACCTCCTAAACTGTTGGTGGGAATGTAAGGTGGTGCAGCCACTATGGAAAACAGTATGGAGGTTCCTCAGAAAACTAAAAATAGGATTACCATATGATCGAGCAATCCCACTCCTGGGCATATACCCAGAGAAAACTATAGTTCAAAAAGATACATGCACCCCTATGTTCATAGCAGCACTATTCACAATAGTCAAAACATGGAAACAACCTAAATGTGCATTGACAGATGAATGGATAAAGATGTGGTACATATATACAATGGAATACTACTCAGCCATAAGAAAGAAAGAAAAATGCCATTTGCAGCAACAGGGATATAACTAGAGATTATCATACTAAGTGAAGTAAGTCAGAAAGAGAAAGACAAATACCATATGATATCACTTATATGTGGAATCTAAATTATGGCACAAATGAACCTGTCTACAAAACAGAAACAGACTCAGACAGAGATCAGATTTGTGGTTGTCAAGGGGGTGGGGGGAGGGAGAGGGATGGACTCGGAGTTTGGGGTTAGTAGATGCAAACTATTACATTTAGAATGGATAAACAATGAGGTCCTACTGTACAGCACAGGGAACTATATCCAATCTCCTGGGATAAATCATAATGGAAAAGAATATAAAAAAGAATGTCTCTATGTGCATAACTGAGTCACTTTGCTGTACAGCAGAGATTGGCACAACATTGTAAATCAACTATACTTCAAAAAAAAAGATGAAAAAAAAAGAAATAGTACAGAAGGCTTGATATCTGTCAGATGGGAGCTGGCACAGCTAGACCATGGGTTTCTATTGAACATAAGCCATATCACAAGAGCACCAACATCAGCTGAGGTCACTCTAAGATTGTGATGGAGTGAGAAAAGCACAAGAGCACTTTGTAATCATATCTGATCCTAGACAAACATAAGAACAGTATGCAAACTACAGAAATATCCAACCATCTCCCACACCCAGCTATCATGAGTTCCAGATGCTTTTTTTTAAATCAATTACAGCTTTATCCCCACTCTGTTCCTCCTGCATCCTAGATACAATACAAGTAGAATTACTCCCATTTCCTGATAGTACCTATCCATAGCAAACCCCTGCCTCCTTGAACCCTCCTTCAAATCATCTAACTTAAAGTAAAATTCTATAACAAATCTTCCTACACCTCTTATTTTGATGCCCATCCTTGCTCATCAGGTCAGTCTCCCTTGTTGCATCAAGTAATGAACTCAACTTCTTGTGACCTGAACTGTCTCTGGTGGCCTTTGACTGGTAGGCATCAACAGAGTTCCCTGGAATTTTACAGTTTACCCATCTACAAAAAGAGGAAATTGGACTATTAACATCAGTCTAATACTCTCCAAGGGCCTTTCCAGTTGTCATGCCATAGCCATAAAAGTTTGTTATTTCTACCCCTTTCTTTTGATTTTGTATGATATTCACCAAATTCCTGAGAAACTACAATAATGATTCTTTCTATTTTTCACAAGAGAAGATTTACAATAATTAGCACGAGCAATGAGCTAAAAGGCAATTCTCCAGTGGTCTCAGTCAGAGAGAAAGATTGAGTAATGCTGTTATACAATCTCTACAACTTTGAAGTCAGAAGTACCGGATTCACACTATAAATAATCCTGTAATCATATATGCAGGCTTTATAATCTTTTCCTTCCTCTGAGATTTTAACTATTTTACAGAAATTGAAGTGTGGAAGTAAATTTTTTGGCATGACAGTTTATAAATTAAATGTGGTTAAAAGCAACTAAGTGATTAAGTTTCATTCATGCAGCTATAATGATGAAGTCAGTAAATAACATGCAATTTAATTACATTTCTGATACACATGATATGTAAGTTATGCATCATAATAATCATTTGGATTAGAAACCTTTTTCTATCTCTTGTTGAAATTTGGCTGAATGGATCATTTGGAGTTAATAAGTTTTGATTAGAGAATGAAGATTACTCTCTCTGTAATTGGGATACATTTATTTAAATTCCAATGAAGAGGGATATGAGAGGAAATGGTGCTAGTGAAGGGAAGAGATCCATATATAATAATCAGAGGCAAATCGACTGCCAGGCCAAAGAAGACTATGAACAAGGAGAGAGCAGCAACACTGGCAAAAGAAAACACCTGCAAAGATAACCTGTAGAGAAGCAGATCTTACTAATGATAAGAGAGTTATGACTTAAAATGGCCCTTTTGAATTATAGAAGCAAAGACATTCTTTGGAAAAGTGCTGAAGCAGTCAGGAAGAAATCTTGGTAAAACAACAGCAATGGAATAACTAAAGTGTTTCTAGAAAGGGTATATTTCCTCATATCAAAGGATATTTTAAATGAAAATTTTAATCATTCTGCCAAATACACTTGCTGCCGATGGTTTGAAAGGTGGTTTCCTTTATTTTATAAAATAGGTGCATTTTGTAGGCAGCTGTGGGGCAGTATGGTCACACCTGGGTAATAATTCCAGATTACTCACTCCTACACAGATCACTTCCTCTTCCTTTTCCTCAACAAAACAAGTCTTGAGTAGCCCACTGCTACCCAACATCTACCTAAAGGATTATTCAAGAAGCAGTATTTTATAGAGACCACCCAGGACCAAAAGACAACCTACAGGATATACTAACTCCTCACCATGGGGATTTTCTAAATTCTGCAACTTTATCAGTTTGGAGTTCCAGAAATAATATATATTAGCGTAACCTCCTAAAAAGGAGCTCACTGGGTTACAGTCACTATCACACCTTCACCTTTTACTTCTGAATATTTGGAAGTACACATATTGAGAAGTTTCCTTAGTTATTCAATATCCTTGATATGAGAATCAATGTAGTAAATTCTTCTGGGAATTTAGCTTTTTGGGTAATTTCTATTGCTGTATTTTCAAATTCACTAACCTTGTCTTCTGCAATGTCTAATCTGCAGTTAATCTATCCAGTGTAATTTTCATTTTAGATAATGTATATTTCATCTTTAGAAGTTCAATTTGAGTCATTTTTATCTTCCATAGCTTCCTTTCACTTGCTCATGTTTTCTCATCTTTCTTGAACATATATATTTATAATAAATGTTGTGACATCTTTGTCTACTAATTCTGTCATTCCTCATTCTTGTCATTTATAGATATACTTCTATTGAACAATTTTTCTTCTGGTTATGGATTAATTTTTCCTGTTTCTTTGAACACATGGTACTTTTTATTGGATTCCAGACATTATGAATTGTACACTGTTGGGTTGGATGGTTTGGGGATTTTTGTTTGTATAACTTTAAATATTTGTGGGCTTTGAACAGGAGTGCAGTTACATTACCTGGAATTAGTTTGATTCACTGAAGTTGATTTTTATTTTCTTCTAGTGAATCCAAAATGCCTTTGGTGTAAATTTTGCCCTATTACTGAGCCAATACCTTTCTGAGGACTCTAATTAATACTTCATGTGTTTGATCATCTTTCATTTTAGCTGATAGCTGATGGAAACACAAACTATGCACATGTTACATGTATTAGCTCATTTAGTCCTTAAAACAACCTTAGGAGGTACACTACCATTTTTACCATTTTTACAGATGATGAAACTGTGCACCAAGATATCAAGGTCACACAGCTGCTAAGAAGCAAAGCTATAATTTGAACAAAAACAGTCTGGTTGCAAAGCTTTTACTTTTAATCGCTACATTATTTATTCTCGTTGTTGTTGTTGTCATTATTATTAATGGCAGGCAGAGAATACAAGGGCAAACTTATAAGTTTATGTCAGAGTACACAAAGCAGTATGTCCTAGTAAGGGAAATTGGATAGGACTCACCCTATAAGCAGACAGCATATGGAGATACAGACAAGTAAGCAAATTAACATACACCCATAGGGGCTTCCCTGGTGGCGCAGTGGTTGATAATCTGCCTGCTAATGCAGGGGACACGGGTTCGAGCCCTGGTCTGGGAGGATCCCACATGCCGCGGAGCAACTAGGCCCGTGAGCCACAACTACTGAGCCTGCGCGTCTGGAGCCTGTGCTCCGCAACAAGAGAGGCCACGATAGTGAGAGGCCCGTGCACTGCGATGACGAGTGGATCCCGCTTGCCACAACTAGAGAAAGCCCTTGCACAAAAACGAAGACCCAACACAGCAAAAATAAATAAATTAATAAACTCCTACCCCCAACATCTAAAAAAAAAAAAAACATACACCCATAAATGACGACAAGGTTAGAGAATTATGAAGACTGAGATGAGACTCTCTGACACTGAGATTCTCTCCAAGGTCTCTTAATGTTCCACACTCTTCACTTTAGAAATGTTTCTACCCATTCTAAATATCAAATAACTAATCAGCTGGAACCTTTTTTGATCATGGTAGGAAAACCCAAGCTTGGTTCTCCTCACTCTGAAACAGATGAGAAGATGAAAAAATAGGTTCTACAAGATCAGTCAAACAACATGCCAAGTGGAACAAAGGAAAAAAACAAAAACAAAAAACATTTGTATTTAGAAAATTATTGGGAACCAGAACTCAAGAATTCTAGCTCCTGATCCAGAGCTCTGAAATGTATGTTGGGATAAGTGATGGTCACAAAACTTATAATACAGGTAAGGCATTTAAAAAATCATAACACTAGGGGATTCCCTGGTGGCACAGTGGTAAAGAATCTGCCTGCCAATGCAGAGGACACGGGTTCGAGCCCTGGTCCGGGAAGATCCAACATGCCTCGGAGCAACTAAGGCCATGTGCCACAACTACAGAGCCTGCACTCTAGAGCCTGTGAGCCACAACTACTGAAGCCCACGTGCCTAGAGCCCGTGATCCGCAACAAGAGAAGCCACTGCAGTGAGAAGCCCGCGCACTGCAACGAAGAGTAGCCCCTTGTTGATGCAACTAAAGAAAGCCCACGCGCAGCAACGAAGACCCAACACAGCCAAAAATAAATAAATAAATTTATTTAAAAAAAAATCATAACACTAAACCACCCTGAGAATATCTGATAATAAGAACTAGCATATCTGACATTTGTATTATACTTTAGAGTTTACAGGGTGCTCTATAATAATAATCACCGTGATCACTGTAATAATAATACTCTCTTTGGTCCCCAGAGCAGATATTTTTTCCTGTTTAACAGATGAAGAAATTGTGACTCAAAGAAGTCACATGCCAAGATGTCTCAGACTGGACAAGAACTAGACTCCTGACATTGCATTCCTGTCCTGTGTGATGTCTGTGCCACACAATTTGAGATGCCTACCACTAGACCAAGGTAAATAAAATTCAAAGATTGTGGGCCCCCTGACAATTCCAGAGTTTCTTTTCCCTTTAATATTCATTTTTTGTTTCTCAAAAATTATTTTTAAAATTTGTATGTTTTAGACCAGGGAAGTTCTCCTTCAGAACACAGGTTGGGTTCAGTTCAGCTCCATGCATCTTTCATTTTCCTCGGACTAATAGCTATCTGGAATATGTTCCACTCAGAAACAATGACAGAGGTCTAAGTGACAGAAGCAGAACCACAAAGTGTCTTTTAAGGCCTCTTCTCAGAACTTGACATTGTCACAAACTAAGGGATGGGGAAAGATGCCACACCCTCTGGGGAGATGTTCTGCAAAGTCACACAACAAAAGCTGTGGATGTCTAATTGTAACACAGGGAGGGAGTGAAGAAATGGGAACTTTCATCCAATCTGCCACACTACTTCTTATTTTATTTTGTAAGGCAGGTTTGTATTCATAATGTATGTATGTCAGGGCCAAAAAAAAAGAGTGAGCCCTTGGGAACACAGAAACACTGACTTGACTCCTGCTGCTACTTCTACTTAGAAATGAAGAGAATTCATCTTAAAGCCTGCCGAACCCACTAGCAGCTGGGTATCAGGTACTGTGATTGTGTCACTTTATAACTTAGAGTTACTTTGTACTAAAATCTCTCCTGGAGTCTTAAGGAAGATTACACAGTTCAAATAGAGGTGAATTTCGGGCAAAAGTCAGTTGGAGGCATATCTAGCAAAATTTTACACTCATACTAAAACAAAATTGCCTATAAAATCTGAGCCCGCGTGCAAAGTGCTCTGCTAAACGAAGAACACACTCAGCATCGGGGACGCTATATTCACATCCATCGACTCGTATGCTTCTCAGAACAAATACTACATCGTACTCCCACGTGGCCACCACCTAGGAACAGACACCCCCCCTCCCCCCAAATTCACATACACATGCAAGGTAATACAAACACAAAAGAGTGAAAGAATGAACGGAGAGTTCTTGAATCCCAACTCCTTTCAATTAAAGGGGGCACACCAAGTTGGACCAATCTCACTCTCTGCTTAAAAATTAACAAATCAATAGCTGCAATAAACATTTAAGAATTGAAAATTGACTTCTTATTTCTACATCATGAAGTGTGAGATCTTGTTATCCTGTTTACCCTAGGATATTGATGCTAAAGATCATTTTTCCATATTGGGTACCAGAACTATAAACAGATACAATGAGCATACTTCCTTCTAATTCCAGTAATCCATACCCATGTGTCCTGTGTTAACTCTGCCACTGGGAAGGAAGATCAAGCATCACTGAGGTTCTATGTTGTCACATAAAGTATCTAGCATTTGTCCCCTGAAAATTATTCCTACAGCCATGGCCCTGGTGCAGGGCCCCATCACCTCCTGTCCGGATTATTGCAATAGTTTCCTTCTTCTCCCTCCTCTTCCTCCTCTTTCTTCTCTTTCCTCTCCTTCTAACGCCAGCTTCCCCCTATGTTCTTTAGAGATCTGCCCTTCTCTCTAAAGCACAGATCTAATGATTTCACTTCATTAGAATAGCTGACAGTTAAGTGGAGTGCTGCCCTGCCCTGTCTGTCCTGCACTAACTCCGATCATTCACTCCAAGCCTTCCACACTCCACCTGCTTTCCTCCAACCTACATTTCCAGCCTCCTCTCCCATTACTCCCTTGACTGACGCAGGCCTCATGCACGCTGGACTGCTTGCTCTGCCCCAGTGTTCTCCTGAGCGTGGAGCCCGTTGATCATGCTGCCTCCTCTGCCTGGGACACTCTTTACTCCCCCATCTGAACCTGGCACAATAGTACTCACCCTATAAGAGCTTTTCAGCCCCTCAAAATCCTGGAGTGCTGTGGTAGCAGCACTCCCCTCTGTCCTACTCCACACAAATCTGTGGCCGAGAACTTTCTAAAAGTCAAATGTTACTCTGCCTAAAATTCTTCAGGGGCACTTGAGCCTTACGGAATTCAGTGCAAATCCCTCAACACATGGGCTAAAACCCCTCGTCATCTGGCCTGCTTCCACCTTTCCCGCCTCCCCGCCCCCTTCCCACGCAGCCTATAATGCCATCATTTCACACTCCTTGCAGTCTGCAAAGTGGGACACGCTTTCCCCCCGCTCAGCAAGCTTACATGTATGCACCTTCTTCCTGGCACGCTCTGCCTTACAGTTGGCAGGTGAACTACTCCTTCAAAGACAAGCTCAAACAAGGTCTTTCTCACGATGCGGATCCTAAGCTTCCGCCCTGGATAAGTCAGTTACTCTCCCAATCCTGCTCCCATAACCCCGGTTCATGCTTCCAGTTCCCTCTGGACAGCCTTCTACTCTAACAAGCTGTGTGCTTGCTTTGCTTCCCCGATTGAGCTGTGAGCTCTTTCAGGGCTCTGCAGTATACAACAAAGCCAGCAAATACATTAGATTATAGAAGTACCATAAGAGAAGGAAAGATAAAATGCTAGAGAGTCCCTAGGGGAGAAGAGCAATCCTCCAGAGACAGGGACTCATTCATTCACTCACTCATTCCTGTGTCCACTCATTGCCTAAATACAGGCCCTGGAGGTCTACCCACCTCTTAAATCAAAACACAGATTATTCTTCAGAGGGCCCATACTGGGACACCATGCAGTAGCTGTTCTGTCCATCTTGCCTAAAATATGACTGTTCCTGTGCATTCTCTTAGTAGATCCGGGCTTATAGGCAACCTGCAGTTCTTGGATACCTCCTAGTTTTTTTCCACAGTCAATAGTGCACTCAAGCCTGCCATAGCCATAGC